>NC_081411.1:389440604-389740604 GCF_030272615.1 Cryptomeria japonica | reverse complement strand
TGAGGGAATTGCTATGTATAGAGTTGTAAAGAGACTTAAAAGTGTAAAGGACAACATAAGACTTTGGAATAAATCTAGCTTTGGGAATATCTTTGAGGCTAAAGGTAAAGTTAAAGATGACCTTTAAAAAATACAGGCCCAAATTCAGAAGGATGGTTTCAGTACTGTGTCCATTACTGATGAAAATGAGACTCTTAAAAAATACCATGAAATCATTGCTAAAGAGGAAACTTTCTGGAAGCGGAGATCAAGATGCATTTGGCTAAAGGAAGGAGATAGGAATACAAGATTTTTTCATATGTCGACTATCAAGCATAAAGCGGCTAATAGGATAACCAAACTTATTGTGGATAATGGGGAGCTAGTCAAGGAGGAAAAAATAAGGAATGAAGCTAAAAGGTACTTTTCGGATCTTCTTAGGAGGGATCACGGTTTGGATGTTGATGCTCAATATTCTTTCCTTCAAAATATTCCCTATCTCATTGATGAATAGATGAATGTTTCCCTTTCTTCCATTCCTTCGATCTTGGAAATAAAAAATGTTGTTTTTTCCTTTGATGGTAACAAAGCTCCCAGTCCAGATGGTTTCCCAATGTTCTTTTTCCAAGATTTCTGGGACATAGTCGGGAAAGATGTCTCCAATGGGGTAAAGGAATTTTTTGGGGCTAGAAGACTTTTGAAAGAAATCAATGGTACTTTCATTGCTCTCATTCCTAAAATCCAAGGTGCAGACTCTATGGACAAGTTTAGACCAATCAGTTTATGCAACTCCTTTTATAAGATTATTTCCAAGGTTCTTACCACCAGAATTCTGAATGTCCTTCCTTCTTTGATCAATCATTAGCAAAATGGCTTTGTCTCTGGTAGACAAATTCTCGACTCTATTATAACTGTCCATGAGAATATTCATTCTCTTGTTAGGGTCAAGAAGCAGGGTCTCATCCTTAAGCTTGATCTCTCCAAGGCCTACGACCGGGTTGACTGGCCTTTTCTTGTGAAGGTTCTTATGGCTTATGGTTTTTCCTCTAAATGTGTTGACCTTTTCAGCCAGCTTATTACTTCAGCCTCTTTTGTTGTTCTTGTTAATGTTTCCCCTTCCCCCTTCTTTCAAGCTTCTAGAGGACTAAGGTAAGGGGATCCCATTTCCCCTATCCTCTTCATCATTATGGCAGAATATTTTGGTAGGTCCATGGAAAATATGGTTATGCAAGGATCTTTTAAGGGACTCCAACCTTCTTCTGTTGATCATATTTGCTCCCATCAACAATTTGTGGATGATACTATTATTATGGGGGAATCAAGTATCTCTAAAGCTAGAACCCTAAAGAATATTCTTTGTAAGTTTTCCTCAGCTTTTGGTCAGCTCATTAATTGGGTCAAAAGCAAAAAAAAAATCATCAATACTTTAGAGAGAAAACAACAAAGAATCACCAGAATCCTGGCATGTAGGATTGCTGATCTTCCTACGACCTATTTTGGCCTCCCCATGGGCATTGCACCTCCTAATCCTTTTTGGAGCTCATTAGTGGATAAATTTCATATAAAATTAGCTGGTTGGAAAGTAGCCCTTTTGAGTCAAGCTGGAAAGCTTCAACTTCTAAAAGCTTCTCTTCAAAGCATACCGATCTATGCCCTAAGCCTTTTCAAAATTCCAGTTAAGTATGCTGATGCAATTGAGAAAATTCAAAGAAAATTTCTATGGTCAGGAGTTGAGGACAAGAAAAGAATGTATCTTGTGGCTTGGGATTAGGTATGTAGACCAAAAAGTAAAGGAGGTATGGGCTTGAGAAGAATCCAGACCTTAAATGAAGCTCTCCTGTCCAAACAAGTTTGGAGAATGTTCCATTCAGATACTAAATGATGTAAAATCTGGTGAAGTAAGTACTCTCTTCTGTCCTCTTCTCTTTCTTCTTTTATCAATTCGGAAATCAGTATTAGTGGGTCCCATATATGGAATCATGCCTCTAAGTGTAGAGAAAGCATTGCTAAAGGAGTTATATGGAAAGTTGGAAATAGTAGGAGAGTTAAATTCTGGGAAGACCCCTGGCTTTTTGATAAACCCTTGACTGATTTCCCTGAATGGGCCCCTCATGCTCCCTCCTATATTAGAATTTATGGCACCTTAGTTGAAGGGTATTGGTTTGGCAATAAATGGCAAAACATTGAAAGTATCCACCCAAGCCTCACAAAGCTCAAGATCCACCTATCCTTGGTCTGGTTGAATAAAGAGGAAGACTCCCACATTTGGAAATATGAACCCAAAGGTATCATTATTGTTTCTTCAATGTATGGTGTTCTCTCCTCCACCCCTCTTGATAATCCTTTATGGTCTAAAGCTTGGATTAAGGGTCTGACCCCCAAAATCAACTTTTTTCTATTGGACTATTCTTCAAAATAAAATCTTGACCCTAAATAACCTCAAGGGTAGAGGTTTTGCCTTTCCTAATAGATTTTCTCTATGTCTTAAGGAGGAAGAGTCCATGGACCACCTAGCCATCCACTGTTCCTTTTCTGCCTCGGTTTGGGAAAGATTTCTTAAAAGTTTTAGCATTGATTGGGTGTTTCCTAAAACTATCAGTGAGTTGTTTTACTGCTGGAATACCCATTGGTCTAACTCCTTTTTGAGATCTCTGTGGTAGCTATCACTTCCTCACATTTTGTGGGGATTATGGAAAGAAAGAAACAATCGTATCTTCAAGGATACATCCCTCAATCAGGATATTGTGTTCCAGAAAATACAATGGGTGATTGTGGAGAATATTGGGATCAATGGGGGTCCTTGTTTTTTGACCAACCCCCTGGAATCAAATGTTTTAAGTTCCTGGAATTTGAAGAATGCTGGTAGCTTAGACCCCAAGCAAAACAAAAGACTTGAAGCAAGATAGCAAACTGCCCCTCATGGTTGGTTCAAAGTCAATTTTGATGGTGCTACAAAAGGTAATTAGGGCCCTGTGGGTTGTGGAGCTATTCTTAGAGATGATAAAGGTATATGCAATGAAATGATTGTTGTCCCAATAGGGAGTCAAACAAACCACAAAGTAGAAGCAATGACAGCTCTCCAAGGAATTCTCCTTGCTAGAAGATGGAAATGCCCCTTGATATGGATTGAAGGGGATTCAAAAAACATCATTAAATGTCTCAAGGGGACCTCTAAGCCCTCATGGTCTATCAATAATATTATAAAAGCCGCTAGAGACCTTATTAGCACTTTTGAAAAAAGTTACATATCTCATATCTACCGTGAAGCCAATGGGTCTACTGACTGGGTAGCCAACGCGGCGGTCAATAAAGATGAAATGATTACATGGACGGGAGAACAAGGACTCCTTGAGGATGTCAAACTAATCATTTTTAATGACCGATATAGTAGCACTCCAAAGATTTTTGATGGACAAAACAATAATGAAACAGACTAAATGGAGTACTCCAAGTTATTATAATATTGTCAACACCATTTATTATAATACTCATTCTATCACTTCCCATGCTTTCTGGGTAAATTTTGTAGCTCCGAGAAACGTTCTGTCTAAAAATCTCTGCAAGTTTCAATTTTCTGCTCTGAACAGCGAAAACATGGGTGGAAATAGACGTTGATACAAACCTAGTAGTTGCAAGGAATGGAAGCAAAAGGAGGAGGTCTAGAATATTTTGCAGAAGGGTGGGTTTTCTAAATTTATGGAGAGACTCCATGGATGGGATGGCACGGTCACCAGTTTCTTCTGCAAAAACTAGAGAAAGGGTACTTTGAAAATGGGAGACCAGTTTGTTTTCATAGATGAAGATCTTATTGCCCAAGCCATGGGTCTCTGAAGGGAAGGAAGCAACTTCTATAGAGATAGAAAAGTGAGTAAGGAGGTCATCGACAGATATCCTGAAAGCGACAAGGAGAAAAAATGCCTGGTGAAGCTAAGTAAAAATTACTATCCCCCTAGGGCTTTTGTTAAACCATGGCGGAAGGTCCTCTTTGTTATAATGCGCTATATTACATTGGATGGTAGATTTACTAAAGTATACAACTACCATTTTGTTTTGCTGAATCATTTTAGGCATTATGAGAAGGTTAATTTTCCTTATTTTCTATTATGCTCTATGAATGCCACCATTAAGGCCTATAAAGAGAACCCTATGGGGGACACTGCCATGCATCAAGGCTTAATGGTTCTTATTTATGACCATCTCAAGGCTAATTAGATTGCCTGCCCGCAACCCTCTATTGAGTCTAAGGAGGATGGGTCAGACTCTATTTATTCTGTGGATGAGGGTTCCGGCAATGACCCAATGAGTGACTCGAAGGAGAGTTTGGATGACTTAGAATTTGAAATTTGTAAGAAGAGGAAATATATGAAAACCAGACCTTCTTCCTCAAAGGGCAAAAAACCTAAAGGCAAAATCCTCCAGATTAACTCCTCCTCCTCCTCGGAGGTCTCTGAAGACTCAGAGAAGGAGAAACCTCAAGATTCTCTAAAAAAGAAAACTAAAGTCCATACTCAGACTAGAAACAAGCATAAGAGAAAGATGGAGAATGCGAAGAAGCTGGAGGCTCATAAGTAGGAAAAGATTTCAGAAGTTGAACAGTGTTGGGAAAAATGGTGTCTCAACCTTGCATTTATGCGAGGTTACTATTTATAGTAAGTTTTTATTTGAGCACGAAATGGTGCGAAACTCTCCCTGAAGCTTCTGGTTGGCTAGATAAGCATTCCGGTAAAGTTGCGTCGCAAGGTCACAGCTAGTTTTGAAGATATTAAAGTTTTCATCTTGGAGGGGTGCAATAAAATGTTTAAACTTAATTTTGGGGACTTTAGAGGCTCTGAAACGCCCTGAAAAGTTTCCGTAACCGGCGAAGCGGGTTACGAGGTGATAGAGCACTTCGCGAGCTTTCCGGCGCTTCAAACGGTTCGTCAATCGGACACCCGGTTCTCAAGTTATGGCCTCCGGAAGTTTGTACTCCTGAAATAGGAAAAATAATTTGTATCGGATACATAAATGAGCTTTAAAAGGGAGCGAAACGTGTTGATGTGTGCTTTAACATGTCATAGAAGGGAGATAAGGTCGGCTACACCTTATTGGGTGGTTTTAGCCCATGGTTTTGTAATACCGTTTGACGGTTTCTTGTATTGTATCTCCTATTTATGAGGTGTGTGAGATAGAGGTTGTGTGTAAGAGTCCTATGGCTATTGAGTTGCCTCTGAATCTCTGTTTAGTGCTACTCCTGCGAAGAGCTTGCTCTGCAAGTATTTTGTAATTTGTTTTTGATTGCTGAATAAAATATTGAGCTGCTTTTGGAGGGTGGGGTTTTTTTCCCGAAAGGGTTTTCCCCACGTAAATCATTGTGTTGTGGTATGAATGCTATTATATCTATTTCTATTTTTTGTAACTGTTGTAATGATCTGAAAAAGTTTTGCATTACCCTCCTCTCAAGGTTAGTGTAGGAAGTTGTTTCCGCTACTTAACTTCCTTACAAGTGGTATCAGAGCCTGATCACCTTTGGTTTCAATTGTGGGCAGTTGGGTTTTTTGAACTAATCCAGATTTGAGTGGGAGCTTGTGCAGAAGACACTTTTTGATCCTGTTGCAGGAATATTCAGATGGCGAGTTCGTCAGGGAGAATAGAGGTGGAGAAATTTAATGGAAGTAATTTTGAGATGTGGAAGCTGAAGATGGAAGATCTGTTAATAGATCGAGATCTTTGGGATGCTGTTGATGCGAATGTCCAAAGGCCCTCAGATCCTACTGCGGCAGCTCAGTATGATGTTATGGACCGAAAAGCCAAGGGTCTAATCAGACTGTGCCTGGCAGACTCTGTTCTAATCAATGTCCATGAAGAGAACTCTGCAAAGAAGCTATGGACTAAGCTTGGTGAGATGTATCAAGTGAAATCTTTATTAAATCAAATTTTCTTAAGAAAGAAATTGTATTCCTTGAAGATGGAAGAGGGTGGACGAATTGCAGACCACCTAGAAGCATTCAATATGATTGTGGCTCAATTATTATCCGTCGGTGTTAAGATGGACGAGGAGGAGAAATGTCAGATCTTGCTTTGTTCTTTGCCTGATTCGTGGGATTCTCTTGTTATGGCTATCGGTAGTACTTCTGTTGTTTTGAAATCTGAAGATGTGGTGGGTGCCCTACTCGGTGAAGAGATGCGAAGGAAGGTATCCATCAGTTCAAAGGAAGCCCTAACCGTTCGTGGAAGACCTAAGGAGAAAGGCAAGAAGAATGAGAAGCGCGGCAAGTCCAAATCCAAAGGGAGATCGAAATCTCCTGGAAAGTCCAAAGTCATTTGCTGGAATTGCGGTAAACCGGGTCACATCCGTAAGGACTGCAAAGAAGAAAAGAAGAAGAAAAAGAAAAAGTTCGATTCTGATTCTGAGTCCGACAAGGAAGATGGCGATGCATTTATTGCGGCTTTGGCGACTCATGCAGGTAATGATGCCTGGCTAATTGACTCAGGTGCATCTTTTCATATGACTTCCAATAGAGATTGGTTTTCTGAATATGAAGGATTTAATGGAGGTAAGGTGTACTTGGGTGATGATTCACAACTAGACATTGTTGGTCGAGGTAAAGTTAGAATCAGGTTTTCTGATGGTAGAATAAAAAGGATTAATGGTGTGCTGCATATCCCTGGATTAAAACGAAACCTGTTATCTGTGAGCAAACTGATAGATGCAGGTGTGCAGGTAGTCTTTTCTGAAGCAGGATGTAAGATGATTAAGGGTGCTATGGTAGTTGCTAGAGGTGTCAGGTTTGGCACTTTGTATAAGCTTGAAGCATACACTGTTGAGTGTAATAGCACTTCTATAAAAAGTAAATCTGCGGATACTTCACTGGAAGATTTGAAGGTTTCACCTTCAGCAGATGGAAATGGTTTTTGGGTACCTAAGGGTGCTCTTTCGTCTGAAGCAAAGTTACCTGTAGAGAAGACTATGTTATGGCACCAGAGACTTGGCCACATTGGAGAAAAGGGTCTAAGGACCTTGAAAAATAAAAACCTTGTTGAAGGTTTGAATGACTGTAACCTTGACTTTGATTTCTGTGAGCATTGCATTTATGGAAAACAAAACCGCGTTCAGTTTTACTCGAGTTCTCATAAAACTTGTGGTGTTTTGGATCTTATCCATTCTGATGTGTTTGGTCCAGTAGATGTCTTTTCGATTGGAAAATCCACATATTATGTTTCATTTATTGATGATTTTAGTAGAAGGACATGGGTTTATTTTCTCAAGAGTAAATCTGAAGTTTTTAGTCGTTTTAAAGAATTTAAAGCAATGGTTGAGTTGCAGACTGGAAAGAAAATAAAATGTTTGAGAACTGATAATGGCGGTGAGTTTTGCTCTAATGATTTTGATAGATTCTGTAAAGACTGTGGAATTAACAGGCAGAAGACAACTCCGTATTCTCCACAGCAGAATGGAGTTGCAGAAAGAATGAACAGGACACTGATGGAGAAGGCTAGGAGTATGTTGAGTGGTGCTGGTCTCGAACAAAAGTTTTGGGCTGAAGCTGTTGCCACTGCTTGCTACCTGATTAACAGGTCTCCTACATCAGCTCTTGTTGATAAAACGCCTATGGAAGCATGGTCAGGTCACAAGCCTTCATTGAGACATCTTAGAGTTTTTGGTTGCGAGGCATATGCACATGTGCCAAAGGAGAAGCGAACAAAGTTGGAGAACAAGGCTGTGAAATGTATCTTCATCGGGTATAGTTATGGTGTGAAAGGATACAAGCTTTGGGACCCTGTTGCACAAAAGGTAATTCACAGTAGAAGTGTTATTTTTAGAGAAATTAAGTCTCCTTCTGTTACATTGCAGCCAGAACAGACTAAAAAAGAAGATGTGATTCAACTTCCTTCTACACCTGAAAGAGTTGAATCAAGACCCCTAGATAGGCAAGAATTTGAGGAGAGCTCGTCTAGCTCTGAATCTTCAGAAGAGGAGGAAGAACCTCCAACTCAGCTTGTTCGAAGGTCTACAAGACATAGACAACCACCTGAAAGGTATTCACCTGATGATTGGAGATGTATTTTTGCTCTGAATACTAGTGTGGATGAACCGAAATCTGTAGAAGAGGCATTAGGTATGAATGATGCAGAATCCTGGAAGATTGCTATGGAGGAAGAAATGGCAGCATTGAAAAAGAATGATACATGGGATCTTGTACCATTGCCTGAAGGACGAAAACCTGTTGGTTGTAAATGGGTGTTCAAGAAAAAGATTGGTTCAGATGGAAGCATTGAGAAGTATAAAGCAAGGTTGGTTGCAAAAGGCTACTCTCAGGTTGAGGGTGTTGATTACGGTGAGATATTTTCTCCTGTTGCAAAAATGACGTCCATTAGATTTTTGCTTTCTATTGCTACTGCTTATGATTTAGAGGTTGAGCAAATGGATGTGAAAACTGCTTTCCTTCATGGTGATTTGGAGGAAGATATTTATATGACACAGCCAGAGCACTATGTGGTGAAAGGCAAAAGAAATTTGGTCTGTAAATTGAAGAAATCTTTGTATGGCCTCAAACAAAGTCCTAGGATGTGGTACCAGAAATTTGATACATATGTGTTGAGTTTGGGATTTGAACGTTCTAAATCAGATCACTGTGTTTATTATAAATCTTATGGTGATCATTTCTTATTCATTGCATTGTATGTTGATGATATGTTATTCATTGGTAAAGGGAAAGGTATGATTTCAGAACTGAAGTCTCAGCTCGCTGCTAAATTTGAAATGAAAGATCTTGGTGCAGCAAAGCACATTCTTGGGATGGAAATTAGAAGAGATAGGGCGAACAGAAAGCTATGGCTAGGCCAGAGTAAGTATGTGAATTCAGTGTTACAGAGGTTCAACATGCAGAATTGTAGACCATTGAGTGTTCCTTTTACAGTTGGAACGAAACTATCTGTTTCAGATTGTCCTACATCCCCATTGGAGATGGAAGACATGAGCAGAGTGCCTTACCAGAGTGCAGTTGGAAGCTTGATGTATGCTATGGTCTGTACTAGACCAGATATTGCCCAAGCAGTGCGAGTACTTTCTAGATATATGTCTAATCCTGGTAGAGTTCATTGGGATGCAGTCAAAAGAGTCTTTAGATATTTGAAGGGTACTTCAGAGTATTCTTTGTGTTATCATGGTAATTCAGTTGGAGACATGACTTCCCTTGATATCCATGGTTATGTAGATTCAGATTGGGCAGGTGATATTGATAGCAGAAGATCCACTAGTGCTTATGTGTTTACTTTGTTTGGTGGTGCAATTAGTTGGATGAGTAAGCGACAGGCTGTGGTTGCTTTATCCACTACTGAAGCAGAGTATATGGCAGCTACTCATGCTTGTAAAGAGGCCATTTGGCTTAAGAGACTGTGTTCGGATATTGGAATAAAACAAGGTACAGTGACAGTTTACTGTGACAGTCAGAGTGCAATTAGCCTAGCTAAGAACCCGACATTTCATGCCCGGACCAAACATATTGATGTTCAGTATCATTTTGTTAGAGATATGGTCGAAGATGGTAGGGTGAAGCTGGTTAAGGTGGACACTTTGATGAATGTTGCAGATGTTTTAACTAAGGCTGTGAGCACAGAGAAGTTCAGATGGTGTTCAGAGTCTATGGGCCTTATGGGCCCTAGCAATTGATTCATTGTGTTGACATTCCCTTCCGCTCATGCAAGGTGTTCGACAAGTGGGAGATTTGTTGGGAAAAATGGTGTCTCAACCTTGCATTTATGCGAGGTTACTATTTATAGTAAGTTTTTATTTGAGCACGAAATGGTGCGAAACTCTCCCTGAAGCTTCTGGTTGGCTAGATAAGCATTCCGGTAAAGTTGCGTCGCAAGGTCACAGCTAGTTTTGAAGATATTAAAGTTTTCATCTTGGAGGGGTGCAATAAAATGTTTAAACTTAATTTTGGGGACTTTAGAGGCTCCGAAACGCCCTGAAAAGTTGCTGTAACCGGCGAAGCGGGTTACGAGGTGATAGAGCACTTCGCGAGCTTTCCGGCGCTTCAAACGGTTCGTCAATCGGACACCCGGTTCTCAAGTTATGGCCTCCGGAAGTTTGTACTCCTGAAATAGGAAAAATAATTTGTATCGGATACATAAATGAGCTGTAAAAGGGAGCGAAACGTGTTGATGTGTGCTTTAACATGTCATAGAAGGGAGATAAGGTCGGCTACACCTTATTGGGTAGTTTTAGCCCATGGTTTTGTAATACCGTTTGACGGTTTCTTGTATTGTATCTCCTATTTATGAGGTGTGTGAGATAGAGGTTGTGTGTAAGAGTCCTATGGCTATTGAGTTGCCTCTGAATCTCTGTTTAGTGCTACTCCTGCGAAGAGCTTGCTCTACAAGTATTTTGTAATCTGTTTTTGATTGCTGAATAAAATATTGAGCTGCTTTTGGAGGGTGGGGTTTTTTTCCCGAAAGGGTTTTCCCCACGTAAATCATTGTGTTGTGGTATGAATGCTATTATATCTATTTCTATTTTCTGTAACTGTTGTAATGATCTGAAAAAGTTTTGCATTACCCTCCTCTCAAGGTTAGTGTAGGAAGTTGTTTCCGCTACTTAACTTCCTTACAAACAGAACCTGGAGAAGGTGATCACTGGAGAGGTTCATAGGGTTGACGACACAACTACTGTTGGTGACACTCCAAAAAAGGAATAGGACAACTCCGGTAAGATTGATCTTCCCCTAAACCCTCCTTCTGAGGGTATGAAAGGTTTTATGGACACCATGGAGTGGTTAATAACTAGTTACAAGAAAGTTGTGGATGACAACAAGAAGCTCAGCCACAAAATTCAGATTCTAGAAACTATCAACACTGGGGAAGGGAAGACTATGGCTGATTATATTAAGGATCTGAAAAATACTATTGCAAAAGCTGAAAATATAAGAGACTCCTTCAACCCCAAATTTGAGAAAATAGAGAAAGACCTACTGGAGAGGAATACTCATGCTAACGCTATGGATCAAACTATATCGGGCACTGTTAGTAAAGTTAGCAAAATTGAGGATTGCCTCAAGAGTATTATAGAGCAAAGCTTAGACATCCTGGAGGTTTCTGCTGGCAATACTAAAACTCTCATTGGAAAATTGAATGAGGAGAAGGATACCCAAGATATTGACCCTGACACTAAAGGCACAGGAGATGCTCAAGGACCCAGAACTAGAACCAAAGGTAAAAAGAAAGAAAAGAAGCCTAATAAGGACCTGGATGATCTCAAAGCTGTTGCGGCCACCTATGACCAGTTGGTGAAAAAGGTGGAGGACCTTCTGAAGACTATAATTGTGTAGTGCCTTCCTAGTTTCTTTGTTGTTTCTTTCCTTTGTTGTCTTTTTGGTATGCTGGCTTTATTGCCAATCATTTTGTAAGCGGTTTTTATGCTCTGGACTCTTTGATGACTTATCTTAATTTCCTATGTTAAAGGTTTTGGGTCTTGAAAACCTATTTTTCTTAATCAATCAGAACATCATTTAGAGATAAATAATCATATATTATTCCATCCGCTAACCCAAGAGCTTCATATTCCCTATCCACATTGTAGAGACAAACTTATTAGGGTACTATATGTAATTCTATTAGGAGAAAGGCCAACTTGTATCAATTTTATGACTAAAACAAGAGATTGATTTATTTAGAGGTATTAATCCTATCAAATTCATTGAGGATTAAATTTATTCATTCACTAAGGTATGCTAGATTGAAAAGTGGATAGAGAGTTTAATCCAATTAACACAATCATTTTTTTTGTGACATTTGATCCTAGGCATCCTCCATATAAAATTCATTTATAACACACAAACTCTTGATTTATTAGCAAAGGTTGATTGCAATTGATAGGAATTATCATTTGTATTTGATAGTTTCTCATGTCTATTGTAAGATAAGAGGATCTCATTGAATAGATGCTTAACTATATTTTGGAATATTAACATTTTTTTCATTCTTTACTTAAGAAAAAGTAACTTAGAAAACACTCCTACTTTTTCTCCACTTAATCAAAAGTGATGACTTGGAAGAGATTATTATTTTCTTCTAATTTATTAGTGATTGACAAATTGAATGTGATGACTTTTTTTGATTGAGTTAGTAGGGAGAGGGCCTTGATCACTTACATCAGTATTGTTAGCACACATTTTTGCAAAATTTAATGTGTTATTATGGAGTATTTACTGTTGGTTTGCATGTGCAGGAACCTTATTAGCACGGGCAAAGTTCTCTAAGGATCAGTTGTTTAAGGAGTGTCAAGACCTTGTGGGATAGATGGGATCACTATTATTCATGGTGGATGGCTCATTTTTCAAAACTGCAAAAATTTAATTATCGGCATAAGTAGTCACAATGAAACAGTATTGGCAAGCAAAAGAAGGATTATCGGCATGACATTTATCGATAAATACAAAGGTGGATTCATTGGAGCACTTAATTGATATTTAGCATGATGCGTACTCTTAGGAAAGTCATACCATCAGGATAGCTTGTTTCGATGAGACAAAAGTAGGATGTTTTCTATCAGCATGCATCGACTTATCAGGAAAGTGTAAAAATTGTTACACCGATAGCCAATGAGGCTATCGGTGTAACTTGTAATGATGAAAAGGCAATGCAAATCATGGTCTTATAGCATCAGGCGATCGGAAATAATGAAAAAATTATATCCCAATACCCGAAGACTGAAGGGAACTGAAGGCGGGTCCATCGGAGGAAAATACCATATCAGGATAGTGCAAAAACAGTTAGGTCGATCCCCGATGACATGGAGAATCGAAAGGTGGAACCATCGGTGTTTCCTATACCGATAAAAAAGACTTGGAGGTATAAAGCATACAAGTGCATTGAAATAACATCGGGACTTCGGGAGGAATAGAAAAAGGCTATTCCGACCCTCGATGAAGATAAAAGCACCTGCGGGGATATGAGTATGAGTTATACCGACAAAGTAACATAGATTGAAGACTCATTGGGACATTAGGAGGAGGATTTTTATGCTATGATGAATCCCGATAAGATTGTTACGATGAATGGTGAATTGCAAGGAGGTCAGCTCAAGGAGAATAACTGAAGAACATGGAGTTGCGTCAGAAGAGGGAAAGCCTTAATCCCACATTGTTTGTGGGGTAGGCTCTTTTAACGTTTAAGTCCAAAGTGACTCACATGATAACTGGCAAAAGACAAAAGGCTTTTGGCAAGTGCTAGCTCAGCGCTGGTGGGCTCCCCATGTGTGTGCGCATCTCAAAGCACCCAAATTTAACAGCTGAGCGACAAATTAAAGATCAAGCAATTTGGGTAGATCGGATGGTGATCGCAGAAGATCTGAGGGTTGTCACTATACTGCAAGATATAGATGCCCACTAGTTTATCCCCGCAACTTGACGATAAAGAAAGTGCGGAAAAGGGGAGGTTAACAAGCATGTAAGTTTGAGATTGATCCAATGGAAGTTGCTATACTGTGATAGGAAGTTGCACGACCTATATCCCCTACGACATAGTGACTGGCAAGGTGGCAGATGAGGTGTTGTCCTGGTGGATCTGCAAGCGAATCAGGATGTGCCACGTGGTAGAGTGTAGAAGAAGAACCCAGGTCCGAGTGGTGGGTAGGTGGATCCGCGGGCAAACCAAAGAGTGACACGTGACATAGATGGATAAAGAGAAGTGAGAGCTACTCAGGCAAGGTTAAAGGTCAAGCAGATAAGGAAGATTAGACGGTTGGCTGAGTCGATCCAACGGTGATTGCTATACCATGATCAAAAGATGTGCAATGTTTATTCACCACGACATGGAAACCAAGTGGTGGGGACCGCTAAGGAAGCAATTCAGAGGAGATAACGTGTGAGCAAGTTGGAAAAGATCTAACAGTTGTCGCTGATCCACTATGCAGAGATGCACGATGAATATCCATCGCGGCTAGGCAACAAGGGAGAGCTTCATTCTGATGGTTAGTGAGACCATGCTAAGGTGGCAGGATAGAGACCCCGGAGCCAATCCAGAGATGACACGCAGTGGGTCCGGTCAAGATGAGTTAGCAGTTGAAGTGGCAGTCAGGAGGCACGTCATAAAAAAATGACTTATTGAATAAATGTAGGCTACGATGGATCTCTAAAAGGACTCACCGAAAGCAACAGTTTCATCGACATGAGGTTCATCGAAGAAATCAAAAGCGATCCTATCAAAAATAAAAGGTATTGATGAAACTACAGAATCGATAGAACATGAGAACAACTTGCTGAGGGAGGAAGTTTGGCCGAAAGAATAATAAAAGGGAAGTATTTCTTATCATATCACACTGCCTTAATTATTATTTTAATGTGCATTAAAGATGAAATTTATGTATATCTATCCTAAATAAAGTGTCTTGAATATATATTTTAGGGTAAGGTATTATTTTATATGAACGGATGCTATGTTTGTAAAATATTTTTAAAGGGAAATACTTTGGTTTTAATGAATTATTTTAAACAAGTATTTTCAAACTAAAATCTAAGGTGGAATATGTTTAATTTTCAAATCAAGGAATTTGATTGGCTTATCTGGTGTGCAGAAAATAATGAGAAGATAATGAATACTTGCTAAGGAATTTTATCGAGGTGGAGAATAGAAGACACATTATTAAAGCATCATTTAGTATTTTCAAGGTTCTCATTTGTAATTATTTATTAAACCAAAGGGTGTGTCCTTTGGAGGGAAACTGTCTTTAACTCCCTTCTGTGTATGAAAGGGTATGTCCTTTCATATATGCCTTTTGATTTACATACTTATGGGGGGAGTCATAAGAACAAGATACAACTGTAAGGATTGAATATCATTTTGTATTAGAGAAGTCTATAGGAAGAAGAAGTATCATTTTGTGCAAACATACTGTAATGGAGTATCTTCAAGTGCAACTTACATAAGCAATTATTTCCTAAAGATTAATATACAAGCTTCGTTGTTTCTTTTTCCAAATATTGTGTACACTTTTGTGTTGATGATTATCTTTGTCCTCTTGATAAATCTGTTTATCAATTTGCTATCATGTGAATCACATGTCGTTGCATTAAGTGAAAGATTGAGTTCTTATTGTTTGTGTAACACATACTGAACCTTCATAGCTGATGAGAAATTGTCTCTTGAGTTGATAAGATATTTTGTCCACAAAGTGTCATATATATCCCTAGATAGAGGCATTGTTCTGTTATTGATCTTTTAGGGTTTTGATTTGTATGCATTCAAGGTCCTTGATAGAGAAATGTTCTTCCCAAATCCTATATGACCTGATCTATGCAGATTTCATTTAAGTCCTGAAAGCAATCTCATTTTCAATATACGTTCACAATCATTTCTTTTCAAAGCATTCAGTCAAAGCACATAATAAAGCACAGTTGCAAAACAATAATTTTCTAGTTGTGTAAACTTGCTAAAATGTTTAAATCCACCATAAATAACCTCTTTTGTGCTTGAGAGGAAGAGGCATACCCACCTAGGTTCAGTGGAGCCTAAAGTGCAGAGGGATTTGGTCTTTGACCATCCCTGTTCGTTGGCCAAGGTTGATTGGATTACTTGAGGATTTGGCAAGTCTTTTGGTTTTCCAATCTGTGGTTTTGGGAACCAACAAGTATAATATATACCAACAAGTAAAACAAAAAACAAACACAAAAATAAAAACTCCCTACAAAATACTCAACCAAATCTTATCTATAGTCCACATCAAACTATCCAAGCATCGAGAGTAACTTAACAAATAAGCATCACTTAAGCCATGAAGGCCATCAGTCATATAAAGAGTAACAACTAAACCAAAATAACCACTAAACATAAGAAAAAAAGGAAACAATAATAATCCTCCTATTCTGAGATAATGTCCCATGTGTCAACCAGCGCCATCAATTTTATATTCCAGTCATCTCTTTGTGGGTCATGGTCTTCTTCATTCTTGTTGCCCTTCACCTTCTTTTTCTTGATCGTCTCAACAATTTGGACTTGCTTGAGACCACTCCCATAACCGAATTTCTCATTACACCATTAGTAATGTGAATGAGGGAGTTGATTGCCTTCTGAATTTCATTGTAGATTTTTTTAATTTCTCTTCTGAAGCTTTCAAATCTGCAATTTGGCATTGTATTTCTCTCATCTTGTTCTCCAAGCTATTAGCTTTTTCTACATTTCTATTGTCCATTTCAGATTATACCCTACCTCAATATTTCCCTCTTCCCCTATTCTTATGTAGTGGTCTTTCTAATAATATTCTCCCCCATATATTCTTTATCCATAACATTTCCCCCTCTAATTTTGTCACCCTTTTCAATTTTCCCTACATCGTTGTCCTCTTTTCTTTTTTTTTTCCCAAATCCTCTTCCTCATCTCATTCCAGCTCGATAACCTTCCCCTATTTTTTTTTCTTTCCTTTGCCTTTTTATTTCAACCTTTTTGACCTCTTTTCTCTTGAGCCAATTCCCTCATTGTCCATGGTAAAATTAGGGTCTTGGTTGGTTTCTTCAATAATAATGACTCCACCGTTGAGCTTGGGGTTTTGGGATTTAGCTTTCCATTTCTTAGGATTGTCAATTTTGGCTTCAAATATCTTCTCTTTTTAGGGGTCATCTTGATAAGTTCTGCATCCTCATCAGGGAGGTTGGGGATAGGGGAATCCTTTCCTGATATTTTAGCTAATGAGATACCAGGTGATTCATCCTTGTCTTCTAGATGTAGGCAAGCATTTTTGGATTGAAATTTAGTTTTTTTCTTGGATCCTAAGGGTTTCTCCAGTGTGTGGATTGTACTTTCTATCAACTCTATTTTCACTTGGCTAGCAACATTGTTGGGATATAGGAAAAGAAGGTGATTACCATGAGGACTTTTCTGGAGCTCATGCATATAGAGGGCATACATCAACCCTTCTCCAAAAACTTATTAATGATTTGTTTATAATCTTGCAAACTATTTTATACCACATTCAATCCACTGTAGCTAAGGCTAGTGGCTTCAACATTTAATTGTAGAGTAACAGTGAAGCTAAGACTACCAACTTTAACTATTCCTTTTGACCAAGAATTACAAAAATTAGCAAAGAAGGTTTTATTATGACCTTTCGTGGAAAGGATGTAGGGAACTAACTCGACTTTGTCCAACAGATCCTAGAGTTTTTCATTCTCTTGTAGCAACACACAGTCCCTTGACTTCATCCTCTTCATGGACCCCCCAATTTCGGCAACATTTTGGCTCGGCTCTTGAAAATTCTCCTCTTTTCTTCTTTCTTTAAATAAATTGTAGATTGGTTGACCAAAAATAAAGCTTTCTTCAGGTTTCATATTAGAAGTTTATCGATTTTTGTCCTGCCTCTCCATCATACAAGTATCTTTCCTAACTTGTGAAGTATAACTATTTCTATTAAAATTATTATTACCTATCCTTTGCATGGCTTTAAATTTTGAATTGGGTCAATGTGTCATACACAATTTCTAATTTCTATCTCTTTGTCATGCGAAGGTGATTAGAGGGGATAGAATTTAAGCAATTAAGAGGGGAGTCTATAATCATTACTAATCGTGTTCCTAAAAGGCTCGCCATTTTGTTTTTCTTTAATCACAATTTATTTCAAACTTTTAGAACAATCACAAAAATTTAATATTTCCCAATCTTTGTAATTTAAGGCTATATTGGCCATTAATTCTATGACTGAATTGCTCTCTCTATAAACATGAACCACTTTGAAAAAGGGAAAACCTTTAGCAATATGTCTGCAATCCTCCATCAATTTTCTAGTTTCCCACGAGCTTGCACTTAGATCATTTAGGATAGAAATGACTAATTTAGAATCTCCCTCTAGAATATTTTTTTCCAAGTTCATATCTTCAAGTCTTTTGAGTCGTTTCCAAGCCACATACACTTTTTCTTTGTTATTAGAAAAGATATCAACATTACATCCATAGGCCTCTATCAACTTTCCTCTATGATCTCTAATGACTCCTCCTTCCACAAAGATCCTTGGATTCCATTTTGAGCAACCATCAAAGTTGCACTTTCTTCATCCTTCATCAAGGGGTTCCCATTTGCTATTATTTCTTGCCTCAATATTTTTCCAATTTATTTTAAAGAGATCTTGATTTAATCCCCATAGCTATTTAATCCTCAATTTAGTGTAATTTAATTTAGACTTTGAAAACCCATAGGAAACAACATTAATGTTTTCTTTAATTAGGTTTTTTACAACTTGGGATAGGACACTAGCATCTCTTTTCTAATCTTTGAATATCCTATTATTTCTTTCTTTCCAAATTCCCCACACCACAAATGGGGGAGCCTATCTTCATAAGTCCTCAATAATAGAATGTGAAAAAAGTGATGAGGACCAAACCAAGAGAAGGTGTCCAATGCAACTAGGCATCGCCTACTCAACATTGAGTTGAGACAGGACAAATTTCCACACCTCTAAGACATAGGGACAATGGAGAAATAGATGTTGTACATACTCATGGTCATTACACCAAAGGGGGCATCTATTAACTAAATAGAAATCTCTTTTGATGAGATTATCAATTTTTAATTTTTTTTGTGGACAACAAGCCACCAGAGATAGTTAATTTTAGGAATTAGATTGGGGATCCAAACCTATCTCCTGTCCATTGACAGTCATGGTGGTTCTCCATTAATGAGCAAGTCGACTTAACTGAGAGTCTCCATAATGAATACAACTTCCAAATCCATTCATCCTTTGATTTTTTCTTAAGGAAGGCACTCCCTTCCAATTGCTCCATTGGAAAAGCAATGTCTTGTTCCCATCTATTTAGGTTCCCATTTCCCTGAGTATCATCCTCCGCTAGCTATTATTTCAAATTCCTCCATCTTGGCTTATCTTCCTACCACTCAACATTGTTAGGAATCTACCATTTTTTATAATGAGATTTTTTTTAATGGATCTTAAGCATGTCATGGAAGATAAGGAACCATCTTATTCCCAAGTATCATCCCAAAATAAGGTGTTTTTGCCATTGCCCCTAGCTTTCTCCCCCCTTTCTTGAGAATCGATCTAACATTTAACAAATTGTTCCATACCACTAATGGGTTAGTGCAGGATCATGGGGGCCCAAAAAGTGGCGATGTGAAAAAAATAGCCTTCTTCACTCGCCTAAAAACGTGAAAATCCATGTTGACTTTTTTCTTGGCCTGGGTGTCAGTACACCTTGGCATGGTAATTACCTATGCAAATCGGATATTCGATTTTTTTTTTTTGTTTTAAATTAAAAACATATTATATAATATATAATGTATTATTATATTATATAATATGTATAATGTAATAATATATTATATAATTATATAGTATAATAATATATTATATTATATATATTATATAATATTATATTATAATATATATATTATATAATATTATATTATAATATAATAATATATTATATAATACGTATTATATAATATATTATTATATTATATATGTTATTTTAAAATAATTTAAGTATAAAAATCAGATATCCGATTTTATCAGATATCTAATTTTTTGAGACAAATATATTTCGACAGTGACAACTCGTGAGTCATTTTTAACTCATGGGTTGTGCAATTTTATAAAAATTTGATATCTGGTGCACCCAATATTCGGTGTTTTGGCCAAAAATTGCTAAAAAATAGATTGAAAGGTAAGAGTTTTATTGTTTTCAATCATTTTCATTCATTTTTTGTATTTTCTGTTAATGTTTATTTGATTTTTCATTGAAAATATGATTTTTTTCATGAAAACTAGGTTTTTTTAAATCAAATACCTTATTGTTTAAATTTGTTAACTAAATTTAATTGTTTACATTCAATAAGGTTAAAAATGGGGGATAACAATGAAAACATTGATCAACCACAACTGCATCAACCAAACCCTCCTTTTCCAAACCCCCCCTCAATTCAGGATTTGATTGCACAAAATTTGAATGAATTAAGGGGGATTGCAGAAGTATATTGTAGGATCCCTAGTCTAAACCCAATGTTTGATCCTCTGACGTCGATCATAAAGAGTATGGAAACCATGACCGAGGAGCACAATGCCGCCCTTTTGTGGTGAGATTCTATGAGGGAAAAATATGCAGATGGTTTGTCGTATAAGGATATCAAGGATCTCGAGATATCCAAAGCTGATATCGCTTCATTGTTTGTGAATCCCCGTACTGGTCAACCCGTAGATCCCAAAAAAACAAAACTTTCTATTAAATGGTGCACAAATGATGGTATTGTGAAAAACTTTTGGGATCATTGGTGGATGGTTTTTGACAAACCACCCAACAACAATCTTGATGGCCCCTTCTATTTCATAAAAAAATTGTATGCTGAGTTTGTTTTATGCAAACATGTTAACTACTTTGACATCCAACCTTTCCAAGGTGTAGGTTTAGGCATGCCCCAAAATAGACCTGGGGCAGTCAGAGTAGTTCAGGGGCCATATGTCCTCCCTCCTCCTATTGATCCCCCACATATAGTGCAGCATCCTGATATCATTTGTGAGGCGGCTTCATAGACCATATCGGCCATTCACTCTTTGAGTAGCCTTTTGGTTTCTCAGGGTGGGTCAGTAGCTCAGCCTACTCTTGATGGTAGTAGTGCATCTGGTGGCGCTGACACATCATCCTTGGCTCCACACATATGCGTGCCCCATAGTTGTGTCATGTGTGGGCATGTATGCTTGGATCTAGTTGGACAGCCCATTGATCCTCCTGCGGACAATGCAGATTATGAGGTGCATGAGATGCATGATGTACCAGATATTATTACATAGACTAGAGGATACCCTGGGGAGTCCTCACATGCTAGAGGCGAGGAGGCACCGTCATCATACATTGATGATGTAGTGGTAAGGTTTGTATTTTCACAATTCATGTTATATTTTAAATGAATATTTATAATCTAGATAATATTAAGTACTAATTTTTATTTACATGGTTTATTTAACAGTTGATGACCAAGGAGGAGTTTAGCCAGATTCAAGAAGGCACCTTGTCATCCATTTCATTTGGCCTTGATAGCTTGACGATACATATATTATTGCACCTAGCTGTTTGTATTTTATTGTACATACATGCTCATCATTTATATTGGTATTAATTAGATTATGTAGTAACTTGCATGTATATCTTATTTTACTCTTGTAGGGCACAAGCAGCATGAGTGTGTGGCAGTGTGATTTAGGATCTAGTAGTGCAGTTGGAGATAAGGGAAAGGTAATTGAATGCAAACATGATTGAATGAATAGTTTAAATAACTTATAGTGATTATACATGTCTAGACATAGATTGATAGTTTCATATACTTGTGTATATCTACAGAGAATTCTTGGCTTCACATCCTTGATGACTATACCCAGTATACTTGAAGAAGAAGAAGAAGAAGAAGAAGAAGAGATGCCTCGAGTAGATGTGTGCTTATTTTATTTTGTGATTAGTAGATATAATTTGTTATTATTAGTGACAATTATATGCTAACTTGTATCAATGTCATGTTTCTGAACATATGTAGGTTGTGTATGAAAATATTCAAAACATACCTCCTCTACTGAAGACATACATCAAGAGTCCTGCAAAGCCGAAGAGAAAATGTGGAGATGAGGTAAACATGAATAGTTCAATTATAGTTCATTTTTATGTTAACTATTCGAATGTGAATTATATAATATAACTAATATTAATCATGGTTTGTTTTTCTTGTGCAGGATCCTTCAGAGCTGAGCAGTGTGGCGAAGAGGATCAATTTTGATGATCCATCAGCAGCTTAGGATGTTATAGATATTTTTGGGATGCTTACATGTCTAGTTTTCATGTATATTTTATATATGGACATACATCCATGTATTTAGACATACATTTTGTTTCAGTTGGCATTTATGCCATATTTGTGTATGGACATACATTTGTAATCATTTGACATTTTTATATATACAAAAGTTGATATTCAATCATATAAATTGTTGCTCATCTATGCGTGGTGTTATCATGGAAATCTTTAATCTTCATTCCAATAATTAACAATGGTTAATAATGGTTATTTAATGAACAATACAATTCATTTCATTTCATCGTAAGTGTTGTTTGTATAATGAACAATATAATTCATTTAATGAACAATACAATTCATTTAATCAACAATACAATACAAATCATTTAATGAACAATACAATTCATTTAATGAGCAATACAATACAATTCATTTAATGAACAATACTTGATACAATTCATTATTACCCTATGCATGGTCCTATTTTCCCCCCACCTTGATCGAACGATCGGGGTTTTATTAGGGCAACAATTTTTTGGTTGGAGAAAAAATCGTCAGTCTCACTCAATCGAATGCTGTCACCTGGCCAATTTCTCTTTCAGCTCATTGCGATGATGAACCATTAGCTCTGACATGTCCAGTTAGGCATTATTACCCTATGCATGCTCCTATTTTTTCCCCCCATTCGATCGAACGCTCGGGGTCATACCCTACCGACGTCATCCCTTGAGCGCCCTAAGTGCTAAAATTGTCAAACTTTGACGGGCCTCAACTTAGAATTTGTGGCACTTACAAATGATCCATTTGAACCTACAGGATCATGAGAGGGGTCCCTACAAAAGCCTATCTCAATTTTTCAAGTTTCCCTATGATTTTATTAGGGCAGCAATTTTTTGGTTGGCAAAAAAATCGTCAGTCTAACTCAATCAAATGTTGTTGCTTGGCCAATTTCTCATTCAGCTCATCACGATGATGAATCGTCAGCTCCAACATGTCCAGTTAGGCATTATTACCCTATGCATGCTCCTATTTTTCCCCCGCACTCGATCGAACGCTCAGGGTAATACCCTACCAGTGTCGTCCCTTGAGCACCCTAAGTGCTAAAAATTATCAAACTTTGACGAGCCCTAACTCAGAATCCATGGCAACTATGAACAATTTGTTTGAACCTACAGGGTCATGAGAGGGGTCCCTACAAAATCCTATCTCGGTTTTTCAAGTTTCCCTACGGTTTTATTAGGGCAGCAATTTTTCGGTTGGCAAAAAAATCGTCAGTCTCACTCAATCAAATGTTGTCGCTTGGCCAATTTCTCGTTCCTCTCGTCGCAATGATGAACCATCAGCTCAGACATGTCCAGCTAGGCATTATTACCCTATGCATTCTCCTATTTTCCCCCCCCACTCAATCGAACGCTCGGGGTCATACCCTACCGACGTCGTCCCTTGAGCACCCTAAGTGCTAAAAATTGTCAAACTTTGACGGGCCCTAACTCGGAATCTATGGCACCTATGAATAATCTGTTTGAACCTACAAGGTCATGAGAGGGGTCCCTACAAAATCCTATCTCATTTTTTTAATTTTCCCTACGGTTTTATTAAGGCAGCAATTTTTTGGTTGGTGAAAAAATCGTCAGTCTCACTCAATTGAATGTTGTCGCGTAGCCAATTTCTCGTTCTGCTCATCGCGATGATGAAACATTAGCTTTGACATGTCTAGTTAGGCATTATTACCCTATGCATGCTCCTATTTTTTCCCCCCACTCGATCGAACGCTTGGGGTCATACCCTACCGACGTCGTCCCTTGAGTGCCCTAAGTGCTAAAAATTATCAAACTTTGACAAGCCCTAACTCAGAATCTATGGCACCAACGAATGATCTGTTTGAACCTACAGGGTCATGAGAGGGGTCCATACAAAAGCCTATCTCAGTTTTTCAATTTTCCCTACCGTTTTATTAGGGGAGCAATTTTTTGGTTAGCAAAAAAATCATCAGTCTCACTCAATCGAATGTTGTCATGTGGCCAATTTCTCGATCTGCTCATCGCGATGATGAACCATCAGCTCTGACATGTCTAGTTAGGCATTATTACCCTATTCATGCTCCTATTTCCCCCCCCACTCGATCAAACGCTCGAGGTCATACCCTACCGGCGTCGTCCCTTGAGCGCCCCAAGTGCTCAAAATTGTCAAACTTTGACGAGCCCTAACTCAGAATCTATGGCACCTGCGAACGATTCAATATATGTAGACACATAATGATATCTATGGCACCTGCGAACGATTCAATATATGTAGACACATAATGATCATAAATATTTCCATGTATTGTATACACATAATTACCATTACACTTGCATGTGACATCCATGAAGGGATATGTAAACATGATTTTTTTTCATTATCAATAAAACTACACCAATGTACTCATGTACATATACATGGACATTATCATCAATATAACTAAACCAATTTTCTCATGGAAATTGTATATCATCATAACAATGTTACATCAATTCACATCCATATACAAATACAACATCCCACTTCATCTACATCAAACATTCTCATGTCCTAAGAGAAAAGCTTACGTACAACAATGCCTGCATATAAATGAAGACCAAAATAAGTAACCTTTTTATGCAGAATGAATGTGCTACAAGAAACAAATTATAACACTTAATACAAATTAGTTTGGAAAATTATAAATAGATCATTTGAAACATTTTTAAGACGTACAAGATTGTATAATTACGACTTACCAGTTTCTCTGCAAAGTATACAAGCATAACTTTGAAGAAAGACGCATGTTGATTAAAGCCCTTCTCACTACATTTCTCTGCATGGTTGAAGACGATGGTAGATATGGTCATTTCTAAATAGAAATACATTCACTTGACTTAATGTTTATGCACAAAATTTTATCTCATTAATGCACAAAGGAATATGTACCATCACCAAGAGAGGGTCTTGTCAATGACAAATGATCTAGCATGAACCTCTATTTTTAAGAATTGTTAGTCTACACATAAAATGCATGGATGAACATAAAGGATTTATGATAGTCACTTCAACTAAAATGCATGATAATAAATGAAAATGTGGGATTATTGTTACTACTTATCAAGTTGCCATTAGTTTTATGTCAAAGTTTATTCTATATACTCTAGTCAGTTACTACTACCGAAATATTCAGTCGGTATGCACAGTCTAGTCGGTTATTGAAGAAAGTAGTCTCAGAGCGCAGTATGCATTGAGCTATGTACCGAGTATCATTCCATGTCTACCGAGCAGAAAATATGACACATCGAGTTGTTATACACCGAGTGAAACGTGTTACCAGATTCATTGAACCTAGACATACATATGAAAACATGTTACAAGATCGAGGAACATCTAACCGTTATCACATTGGAAATTGCACTTAAAGATTGTGTATGATTTTGAGGTCATCTAACCAATGAAATATTTTGCATGGTTATTCATTTGATAAAACATGTTTGTAAGATCGAAGCAATGAATGGATCACCGTCATAAGAGATCTATTTATACAACATGGATTAAGATCAGAAATATACATGTAGCATGATAGAAAGGAAGATATAGAGATATATGAAGCAAGACATGTGAAAGCACTAAGTGTTATGACTGTTACAGAGACACAGAGGTCACCGAGAAGCATTTCAGAGAATAGTCAAAGAACAGAGTAAATAGAAGGGTTTACCAAGTTACTATATGGGTTACTGAGGTATGCTATAAGCAAGGTAATCTATTATGAGCACATAGAATCTGCTATAACATTCCAGATGTAAAGTTGCATATATTTGTAATGATTTATTGTAATATTGTGAAGTTGTAAGAGAAACCTTTAACAGGGTAAAAGACTCTAATCAAGTCTATAAATTGTAAAGCCTCTAACCAGGTGCAACATTTAGATTAAGTGTTGTAAAATCCTTTAGCAAGGTAGATCTAACAGATTTTGTTACTCCTAACAGGGTAAGCTATCAGAAATAGCTAAACATGTAGCTCTAACTGAGCACTCTTTATTATTGCAGTAGTGAAGTTGTGGGTGCCATCCCCACCGCAATTTTTCTCTCTAACCAAGAGTTTCTACGTAACCAAAATATATGTGTTATGGAGTGAATCATGTGTGATTGTTATCTATTTGTTTTAGCTTTATATTATGTTACTGCACTATTCGGTTTATGCATAACAACAAAGTTATTATTGAAGAAAAGTTTTGAAGTACTAATTCACCCCTTCCCTCTCAATACATTAGCTTTCCATATTGGGCCTAACAATTGGTATTAGAGCTACAATCTTGGAAAAGGGTTTAACTTCCTAAAGAGAAAGATCTTATCAATGGAAGGCTATAAACAATCTTGGAGGATTGTATATCTGCAAGAAGAGCTGGATCACACTAATCAAGTGATTGCAAACATGCAAAGACAAATGCAAAAATCTTTGAAAGTAAGAAGAAGATTATCTAATGATTTGCAAGACTCTCAAGAGTTAGTGGAACAAATTGAGACATCATATGAGAACAGTATATCTGAAGAGACTGAAGAAATGATTGGAGTATTGAAAGAAAAGAACAAAGCACTGGCTGATCAATTGAAAGCAATGAAAAGAGAACATGAATATTTCAGCACACAGATGACTAAAAATCTTGATGCATTAAGGACAGCCGAGGATAAATTAAGAGATCTACAAAGAGAGAAACAACAACTTGAAGTCTTAGTATCTGATAAGAATGATGAAATCACAAGGTTGACTGGAATTCAACAAAATCTGTCAGATCAACTAGGTTATGCACATCATGAAGCAATTGTGAAGGATAATGAGAATCAAGCATTAAAACTTGAAGTATCAAGGTTGACCTATGAACTTGAAACAGAGAAGAAATCCAAAGAAACATTGAAGAAGAATTATGAAGCATCAAAGATGTTGGATGAGCAACTAAATACAAGAAGACCCAACAAAGATGCAGGACTTAGTTACAAAGGAAAAGACTCTACTGAGAAGGGAATTCATACTACCGAGAGAGGAGAATCATCAAAGCAAGCTGGAAACAAGAACAACATCAAAAGAAAGAAGCTTATTTGCAACTATTGTGGAAATCAAGGTCACACTGCCAACATATGCCAAATCAAAAAAGGTAAGCAACCGAATGTCACTAAGTCCAATGGTTATTGTTACAATTGCAATAAATATGGTCACACATCTAATCAATGTAGGACAAAGTCTATTAACAATTATCAGAAGGCAAAATTCAAAGGGTTTTGTAAAAATTGCAATAGATATGGACATAGTACTGAGAAGTGTTGGTTTAAGCAAAAGAAATATATGTGGTATGCACACCGAGCAAATGCTAGAGGTTACCGAACTCACACAAATCCTTACCGACAGTATTCTACAGTACCATGGGATTACAATACAAGGATATGGTGTGAATGTTGTGGAAGATATGGACATATAAGTGCCAACTATTTTATAAGGTTTGGGATGAACTACCGAAGATCATGGAGTAATCCTGGTATGGCATGTTTTCATTGTCACAAAGCTGGACACTTAGTTGGAGATTGCAGAGGTCAACCTAGAAAAGACAATGAAGAAATAAAAGAAAAATTACAGATGATTTGGAAAAAGAAGGAAATTGTGTCAAATGAAGAAAGCACCTTACCTACCGAGTTAGGTGCACCTATTCCAAATTAATCAGTAAAGGTATGAAGGGACTGCATTATCTCAAGGTTAATTCTTAACAGTTCCAATTTTATTATGTACTTAATTCAAAATCTGCATAATTAAGATGTAAGTTTGAAATTCTATCAAAGTCTTTTGAAGCACTTTATAGGAAACCTGTCAAGTCGGTGAATACAGGAAGCCTATCAAGTCGGTGAATGAAGGAAGTTTGGTTACTCGGTTAAAGTGAAAAATGGAAAGAAAGTTAAGTGGAACCGAGTGCATTTAATGTTTTTGACCTAACCTGCACGGAGCCCGATAAGGAATATTGTGTACTTAAAAGCATTTTCACAGTCATTTTCACTCACCAAGTTTTCGAGAGAGTAGAGAAAAGAGAATCTAAGGCGATCAAACCTCCTACAAAGAAAATTCAAGGTATTTACATCAATATGAATGCAATGTTAAGCTGGTTTACCAATCTTATCAAGTTGCTATTATTTGCTAAGTGTGAAGCGTCTATCGTTTGAAATCCTAAAACCCTAAGGATCCTTTGTTAGCTTTTATCTGAAATCTACAATGGCATCTAAATTCCAAGATCCCATCATTGTCAAGAATGTAGAGAAGCCCTCACTAAAATACTCTTTGACTCCCAAAGTTGCATCTGAACCGGATGACAAAACTGCTTTTTCACTCATCCCGGACAGAGTGTTGTTAGTCGAGGATGTGAGATTCTTCACCAAATGTCGTATTGAAGAATTTGGTCATGTTGAAATTAAAGACACCTATGATGAATTGTGCGCAAATGGTAAATTGAATAACAAGTATGAGCACATTAAGATCAAGGGATTAACTGAAGCCCTAACCTATCCTCGTGTGTTCAAACCCTAGTAGGTCAAGTTTGTTCTGAGCAGAGTTCACGATGATTTCATGTGGCTAGAAGAGCAACCATTTAAGATTACCAAGGAAATCATTCATCTGATTACCAGTTACCCCATTTATGATCATGCTAGAGCCCAAAAGATGATATCACAGAAGGAATTGATCAGTTTAACCGGAGTGGAATTAGACTGCAGAGGATTGAAATTGAACAATGTCATAGATGAAGAACTAAAATTTGCCATAAGAGTAATGGGTTACTGTTTCTTCCAATCAGCAAGGGAAAACAGTGTACCCTGTGCAGCAATAGACCTGGCATACAAAATTGTGAAAAAGGGAATGAAAATTGATCTATGTGAGGTGTTGCTGAAGAACCTATTTGAGAATCTGAACACCATCAGGAAGCCGAAGAAAAACAACTCGGCTAATACACTAAAGTTTGGATCATTACTTGTATGCATGTTTTTCTATTTTGAATTTTTTTTTCCATTAGTCGGTAAAATTGTTTGGGAACTACACTAACCAATCACCCATTAGATTAATGACTTCATTAAGAAGTTAGGTGATAATTTCAATGATATTATGGATGATTACTTCAGTAAATTTCAAGAGAAAATGCATAATAGATATAGGATTCCACCCCAGCTAGTTGAGAAATACAAAAATGACATGTTTCGAAGTTGACACTGATTACTGTTATGTGAATGTTGTGGAACCGAGAACTCAATCTTTGTCACCTATGGGTTACGAGATTGATTTCGACATCACACAATAGCAAATTGATGCATTTCTTACATTGCCAAGACATGCTACCGAGCTGAGGTATGGAACCTATGAAGAATTAAAGGAAAAAGTAAAGATGAGCATTGTAGTACCCAAAGCTACAAGAAAGGCAACAAAGATGATAAAAGCATTATCAGAGAAATTCGAAGAAGATTCTTCCTCCACACTTGTCAAAGGCACTATAACCATTACCGAAGAAGAATCTGAAGCCCAAGAGGCAGGTATAACACTGAGCACCGAATTGCCTAAGGGAAAAGTGTTGAAGAGAAAGAAACAGGACACATCAAATGCCTCACCGACTCCACCTCCAAAGCGACCGAACACTAGAGCATCTGTAGCTTCACCGAGTAAGAAAACAAAGAGTGTTACTATTCCCAAGGTAACAAAGACCTACAAGAAATCTACTCGGAGACTCATTTTGGCAAAAGAGTCTAGTGATACCGAATCAGAGGATGCAATTCAGATTGTCAAGAGCAAGAAGGTAAATATACATAGTTTTGAAAACTTTTGTGCTAATCTGAAAGAATATGGAGGATTTGGATCATTTAGATATGTTAAGTATGAAACCAGAAATAACGATGAGAAGAGACAAATTGAAGAAGTTGTCATCTGCACACTTCTAAAATTCTAGTTGGCTCCATTGGAACTAGCTAAGTCACTTCCAAATGAACTTTATTTGCATATTGATAATAGGTGGAAGTATGCAATGGACTCAGAGAAACAGATCAGAGAAAGAAGTTTGGTTCATCTCTTTCCTGACATGTTAGTAGCTGAAATAAAAGAACATCTAACAACCTACAACTCAAAGTTTCTTGTCAAACAAAGAGCCTTAAAATTGATGAATGGGCTATATATTGAAGTTGAAAATGAGACAAAAGAAAAGTGGTAGGAAATCTTTAAAATCAAGAATGTCGGTGAGCAAGCTATAGTTGAAATTGTTGATGTCACCGAGCAAGATCCTGATGCTACCAAGCAAGACCCTTCTAACACCATTCAAATAGATGAAGATGTCATGGATACAGAGGCACCGAAACATGAAATGATAGAAGGCAATGCATATGCAAAACTTGTATCTAGTGAATCAGTCTTGGAACAAGTTCAGCCTTATCCACCGGTCAAGCAACCTGTCTCAACTAAAATCCCTCTAAATACGGAGCAAGGCACCAAAGTTCACAAGTCTACAACAGGAGAAGGTACTACTCTAGAACAGACATCTCAAGCACCTTCTAGCACTGAAAATGTTGCAACTGAGACACCAAAGGACTCTACAGAGGCTAAAGAAACCGATCAAAGTGTTGCCTCTACCGAGCAACCTACCGAGGGTCATCAAGCCTCACAAGCCATTGTCTTAGTTCCATCAGTAAAAGGTAAAGAAGAGAAGATGAAAAAGCATAGTTTTAAAGTTGATTTGTCAAAACCAATAGTGTTTCCCAATATAGATATATCAAAATTAAAGGGGCAAGCACTCATTGATTTTGGTGAACTATGCAAAGCAAAGGCCGAACAAGAGAAGCAAATGGCGATTCAAAAGAAAAATACGGTACTTCAGAAGGTGAAAGCACTCTTAATAGATATGCTACCTGAAGCTACAGTATCAACAGATGCGGCCATCCACATTCAACTAGATGAACTCCTAACAAAGATAGAGACATCTGGAGTAGATGCATCGGCGTATTTGAGCAAGCTAAAAGACAAGGAGCTCACTACAAAAATGATAGAAGAGGTACATAAAGCTATAGCTATTGGCAAAGTTAAACTTGTCAAATTTATTGCTGAGTTGACTCCTCAACTCAAGCACATTATTTATTTGTTTCAGAAACTCTGCACATTTTCTTTATTCATTAAAGACATTAAAAATAAAATAGAGGCAATTGAGAAAGAGATCACCGATCTCTCAAATAAGTTGACCACAAAGCCAAATTCAGTTCTTAATTTCTATACAAGGTTATAACAGCTCATGGCTCAACAATTGGACCTAAGAAATGAAGAACACAAGATCAGGATGGACATAATGACACTTCAGACATTATTCCTTCCTCATCTTTCATCCGTCCAAGAACAGATCAACCGAGCCACCTCCGTATCTACTACACAAGAGGGAAGCACTATAGATGGCTTAATATCATTATTGGCTGATATTCAAGCATAGAATTCTTTAATGGATAGTGTAAAGATTGCACTCTCTGTCGCTCTCACTGAAGCACGGACCAAGTACAAATCCATTTTTGACCAATTACCACCCCCGAATGGTAATTAAGTTTTGATGTTTGTCAAAAAGGGGGAGTGATACAGTATTGGGGGAGTGATATAGTATTCAAAGTATTCAACAAAAGGAGTATAGTAAACAGGGGGAGTATACCAAGCAGGGCAAGCAGAGTATCCAAGAGTAGTGAACCGAGCAGTGAACAAGACAATAAGCAAAGATCAAGAGCACAGCACACAGAACAGATCACCGAGCATGCAAAATCAGAGTTTTGTATAGTATATCGATATGGGGAGTATATCTGGATATATTATTTTATTGACTATTGTATATACTGTCAGTATAGTCAAATTTTGCAAGTATATAGATTATTGAGTTATAAATTTGAAAGTAGTTTTTATCAAACATCTCAACTAATGTCAAAAGAGGAGATTGTTACTACTTATCAAGTTGCCATTAGTTTTATGTCAAAGTTTATTCTATATACTCTAGTCGGTTACAACTACCGAAATATTCAGTTGGTATGCACAGTCTAGTCGATTATTGAAGAAAGTAGTCTTAGAGAGCAGTATGCACCAAGTTGTCTATCGAGTATCGTTCCATGTCTACCGAGTAGCAAAGATGACACACTGAGTTGTTATACACCGAGTGAAACGTGTTACCAGATTCATTGAACCTGGACATACATATGAAAATGTGTTACAAGATTGAGGAACATCTAACCATTATTACATTGGAAATTGCACTTAAAGATTGTGTATGATTTTGAGGTCATCTAACAAATGAAATATTTTGCATGGTTATTCATTCGATAAAACATGTTTGTAAGATCGAAGCAATGAATGGATCACCGTCATAAGAGATATATTTATACAACATGGATTAAGATCAGAAATATACATGTAACATGACATAAAGGAAGATATAGAGATATATGAAACAAGACATGTGAAAGCACTAAGTGTTATGACTGTTACAGAGACACAGAGGTCATTGAGAAGGATTTCAGAGAACAGTCAAAGAACAGAGTAAACAGAAGGGTTTACCGAGTTACTATATGGGTTACCGAGGTATGCTATAAGCAAGGTAATCTATTCTGAGCACGTAGAATCTACTATAACATTCCAGATGTAAAGTTGCAGATATTTGTAATGATTTATTGTAATATTGTGAAGTTGTAAGAGAAACCTTTAACAGGGTAAAAGACTCTGTAGACACCTAAAAGTTGTGCAATGAATTAAGTGAATTTTATTCATTTAATTATTCTTAATTCTTCCTATTAATTAAATTAAGATTTAATTAATATACCCTTTTTCTATCTAAGCCATTTAAGTAAATACCCTCCCTCTAGCCATTTTAATTAAATTTTCATTTAATTAAAGATATCAATTTATCCCTTTTCCCATTTTAATTAAATCTGCATTTAATTAAAATCTCATTTGCATTTAAATAAATCTAAATTTATTTATAAATCCCCCCACTTGCAAAATCCTACAAATGCAAGTTGCAACCAAATTAAAATAAAGCAATTTATTTTAATTAATTCTATTATCCCTCCACCCACTTGCAAAATCCTACATCTCCCACTTGCCTTCCTAAATCCTATTCCTAATTTCTTCTAGACCCTTCTAATCACTTCTAAATTAACCTAACCCATCTTCTAAACTTTGTCACATCCCTAAACAAAAGGGAAGTCACTTCTCAAACCCTTAAAGTCTTTGATAACCATTAAAGGCTTCAAGTCTTCAACCACTTAATTTTCCAAAGTCTCCCAAACCATTAATGGTTAATTCAACCCTCTTACATGGTTAGAGACTTTTTGCCTAACTTAACCTTCATCCAACCCAAGGGTCTCATCAAGCCTTTAATGCTTTGACTATGATTATCTCTTAATCATTTGCACAAGAGTTTATCCTTGGATTAACTCTTAATCCAATGGGTAATCTTAACTTAAGCTTGACCCTTACCCTCTAGATAACCATGAGGTCTTCTCAGGCATTTAATGTCTCCAACCCCTTTTCTCAACCAATCTTATGTTGACATTTGTCACCATTTCATTGGTGCCAAATGCAAACATGGATTCCCAACTTTCAATCTTGGCCCTTGTTAAGATTATCCAATCTTGACCATCCATTGCCCTGTTTTCCCTATAAATAGAGCCCATTCCTTCTTCAAAAAAAGTCAAGTCTTTGTGCATCAAACTTATAGTCTCATAACATTAAGCATATTATCTCTCTTTGATAGAATAGCATGTTAGATCATTTTGATAGCATTCCAATCTTAGATATATCATGTTAGCTTCATCATAGTATCATTTTCATACTAGTTCAAGCTTCATATCAATATCTTGCATCCTATCATCATCTAGTTTCATATCTAAATCATCACTAGGATCTTGGTTGCATTCCATTTAGATCTTAGAATCATTTTAATCTCGTTCTTTAGGTTGTCATCTTAAAGAATCAAGTGCTCTTCCAAGCTGAGAGCCACCTTGAATCTTGAAGATCCTTGGAGATAGAGGAGCATGGAACGATATTAAAGAGTTTAGATTCTTTTTAACTTGCTTTGTTTGGATTTCTAACCTCTAATGCAATGTTTCATGTGTGTGTTTGAATTGTTTTCTCCTCTTGTAGGTTGATACCACATTTTTGACATACAGACTCTAATCAAGTCTATAAATTGTAAAGCCTCTAACCAGGTGCAACATTTAGATTAAGTGTTGTAAAATCCTTTAGCAAGGTAGATCTAACAGATCTTGTTACTCCTAATAGGGTAAGCTATTAGAAATAGCTAAACATGTAGCTCTAACCGAGCACTCTTTATTATTGCAGTAGTGAAGTTGTGGGTGCCATCCCCACCGCAGTTTTTCTCTCTAACCAAGAGTTTCTGCGTAACCAAAATATATGTGTTATGGAGTGAATCATGTGTGATTGTTATCTATTTGTTTTAGCTTTATATTATGTTACTGCACTATTCGGTTTATGTATAACAGTAAAGTTATTATTGAAGAAAAGTTTTGAAGTACTGATTCACCCCTCCCCTCTCAGTACATTAGCTTTCCATATTGGGCCTAACAATTATATACCACAAAAATACGTCCCCACTATGTTGACGCAAAAATCATAATGTGATACTGTTGTATATCATCAAAAAAGACTTGCATGAGCATAAAGGTTTTGCAATAATTATATCATCAAAAATTGTCAAATAGTGTTCTCTAATAACAAAAATTGTAAAGCTCATCAAATGCATGATAATAAGTCATGTTGCAAAAATATGTCCCTTCCAATTATATCGAGTGTACCCGCTCTATGCATGCAAAAGCTGTGTTGCCAAAAAAAAACATTCATCAATAGACCTACATTTTGAACACATCCTTAATATACATGTAACAAACTTGAACATTAAGGTTTAATGATCATTGTTTGAAATGAAATGCATGATTAAAAAAATAAGGCACCATTAAACACCTACTACTCAAGTGTGCCTGAAGGGTCATCTCTTTGCTTAAGAGTATCCAGTATTGCTTCATGATCAGTAGTAGTCACTGTCCATAGCTCTTTGGTCTTTGGTTTTGCTTGATGCTTCAACAACTTGACATTTGTAGCTATAATAAGTTGTGAATACATTATAATGGTTTTGTGTCTCTCATAGTCTTCAAATGCAGGTATGCCATTCTTTATAATCATGTATGTTCACAACCAAGTTCCCACAACAACAACTGAACCTATAGGATATATGAACCCGTCATCATCTATCACTAGTTGTGTTAGCTTTTGTTTTCCCTGTACACATCATTCCAACCAATATTTTGATCTCTCTTCATTCCCTTGCGGTGCGACAACTGCAAAAACATGTCCTGGCTATACAAGATCTGATAGACGGTCATACTCAAGTGAACTTTCCATGTCATCATTTGATAAGGATATTGTTTGAAATAAAGGAGTTAGACAGTGGGGAACCCACGTATCAACCCACTCACTTGACTTGTACTGATCCCAATCACACCAAACATAACTCCTACAAAAACAAGTCAATGCTCGTGTCCAAATGGTCCATGTACTTGCATTTGAGCTGATAAATGAATGCATCTTTGAAGAATTTTTAATTGTTTGACAATCCAATCTATCTCCCATTGTTCCCTCCTCAACCAACCAAAAGAATCTAGTCACTGTTGAATCAAGAGTACCTCCATGTGACAATGCTGAACTACACCAATCAACAATAGAACGTGTATCAGAGAAATTTGCACCTGAAATCCTCAATTGCTCCTTAATTAGAGCTCTCTTCAAACATGCACCTGCTCCATCATGCTCTCCCTTCCCATGCCCCGCCTCAAAAAAACATCAAATATGAGGTATACGCCTCTCTACATTCATTCTACTCAACCAATAAAACATATGGGTATTCTTGAATTCATCCGTACAGTTATCTGACCGTATTATATGTTGGTCAATTGCAATATCTTTCTCATGCAAGAAGTCAAAAAAATTCTCGAAAGAATGTTGTACATACTCGGAGGAGTGTGATCTATAATCACTCATATAAAAATGATACTCCCTGATTATCTTCCTATCCTCTTTTGTACTATCAGGAGCATGTCTATATGTAATGTGAACAAAAATAGCAATCTGGACTGAATTGTAGTACTGAGACTGTACCTCATTCTATGGTTGCAATGTATAGTTCTCTGCAAAATCAACCACCGATACAATAGTGCCAATCGGGAAAGAGTTCTTACACATCCTGAACTATTGATCCAACCACTGAGACCTATGGGTGTGCCTTGCATACTTGTAGAAAATATTTTCCTTAAAATCCAAAATAAAATCAGCAATACTCACTTCTCTTGAGACTAATTCACATCTAGAACCTTCACCTCCACTCTTCAAAGTATATTCCACTATCTTGTATCTTTTCTTATCAACATAAGTCTTTCCAAACTCATGTTCACTGCCCTCATGAAAACATGAAACAAACTTTGACAGCCCACCATATTCTAAGCACTTCTCATTCAAACAATCATTTCTATAGAAATAGCAGCCATCATCTCTAGGGCATAAAAATAGATCTTGAAAGTCTCTTGATGATCTCAAAAATAACATTTCACCACACTCCTGCAACATCTCATTAGTATGCATCGTAGAATGAATATAACATAAAAGTTCATGGTACATTGAAAACTCCACATGGTACTTGTAACAACAAGTATTACGAATCTTAAGAGGAACACAATAAAATGGTTTCAAAGATTCAAAGGCCCTTTGTGATATTTGTAAAGTTGGATGTAATTCACAAAAAAAATTGTACAACATTGTTTGGCTTGATTCCAAGAAATGTTTGGGATGTGGTGTGTGGTATCGGTTGCCGATTCTTAATTTCAAAACATCCTTTACATTGGGTGACACTCTAGAATTAGAGTGCCAAAATTGTTGAATCTCCTCCTTCACATTGTCAGTCAACTTTTTATCAACACGTGGAAGCCTCCCACCAAAAGCCCATGTATATTGTTGAAGTGGATTGTCAAGTCTTTGTCTTCGTGCAAGTGCTCTACCCAAAGTTTTATGGTTTATGTTAAAATCAACACAAGTTTGTCTCATTTGATGAGCCTTCCTCAATTGATGGCTTACTAAGGAGGTTAAAATCACTCTTCGAGTGACTCTCATATCTCTTTCTTTGGTATTCTTTCCAATAGAATTGAGAGCGTCAAATAGATTTTTTGCAATATTAGAATTTCTCTCCATCTTCTTGATCATACGAATCTTCAATTTGTTTAGCAATGGTCTCATCTTTATCATCTTTAGCAATTGAACAAAGATTTGTCATTGCTCGGTCAATATCTTATTGCTAAAATTTTGGTTGAAAAGTTGTGTAGCCCACAACCGAACGATTCTTGTTGACCTCTTGCCTTCAAGATTCACAATAATGTTCTCCTCAATTTCAAATAATCATTTTGGGGTTCTTGAAGGTCTTGGATCTGGAATTTGTCTTTCATCTATGAGAGGGTCTTCATTTCTAAAGTAATTAGGTGTTACATATGGTTCACTTGGTTGAGCATTTCCACCTTCAATGTCAAAGTGGTCCACATTTTCACCTCCTATGTCAAAATTTTCCACATGTTGAGCATTTTCATTATCACTTTCAACATTTTCAAGATTTTCAAAATTTTCACTTTCAAAATCTACATTTTTATTTTCAATAACTTGTGGCACATTTTCAATTTCAATTTCCTCTTCACTTGAAGTAACATTAGCAATATTTAACATACCTTGTCTTCTCCTCCTATGGCATTCTCTATCTCTTTCTTTATACACTTCAATTTGGTCATTTGAAATTTTTCTTTTGCGTTTAGACTTTTGATGACTACTACTCCCCATTTCCCTCCACACAGATGCTCCTACATGATTGATAATGTAAGATTTGACTTTAAGAATTTCCCAAAAGCACAAATTTGTCTCAACCTGTCTGAAAACCCATGATCGTCGATAGAAAATAGAATATGCAGACTGTGGGCCATTGGAATCCCCAAAATGGCCCACAAGGCTCTTTTTTATGTACATCAAAATCAGATATCCGATTTTAATGTATAAATTTGTGGTCCCCAATAATTTTCCCGTTGCCACCTTTTTTTACTAAACTATCACATTAATGGCAATGGCAGAAATCGGATATCCGATTAAATCTGATATCATATTTTATTAGTCATATTTTAGAGAGAGACAGAGAGAGAGAGAGAAAGAGACGGAGAGAGGGAGAGAGAGAGAGAGAGAGGAGGAGAGGGAGAGAGAGAGATTAGGGGAGAGGGAGAGAGAGAGGGAGAGATTAGGGGAGAGGGAGAGGGAGAGAGAGAGATAGAGATAGAGAGAGAGAGGGGGGGAGAGAGAGAGAGAGAGGCATCATACGGTGTCCTACGACCCCTTAGGACACCATATGACCCCTTAAGATGCCACATTTGGTCTTTATGGGTCATATTGTGTCCTAATGGGTCATATTGTGTAGTATGACCCCTTTAAGACATCATATGACCCCTTAGGACACCATATGACCCCTAATGACACCATATTGGGTTGCTTTGGGTCATATTGTGTCCTAAGGGGTCATATTGTGTCCTATGACCCCTTAGGACACCATATGACCCATAACGACACAATTTGGTGTCCTTAGGGGTCATATGGTGTCCTAGAACACCATATGACCCCTATGGACACCATATGACCCCTAACAACACCATATGGTGTCATAAGGGGTCTTATGTTGTCCTTAGGGGTCATATGGTGTCCCATGAACCCTTATGAGCCCTTAGGACACCATACGACCCGTTATGACACCATATTGAGTCGCTTTGGGTCCTATGGTGTCCTAAGGGGTCATATTATGTCCTACGACCCCTTAGGACACCATATGACCCCTAACGACACCATATGGTGTCCTAAGGGGTCTAATGCTATTCTATGACCCCTTAGGACACCATATGACCCATAACAACACAATTTAGTGTCTTAAGGGGTCATATGGTGCCCTAGGACACCATATGATGCCTATGGAACACCATATGACCCCTAACGACACCATATGGTGTTAGAAGAGGTCATATGTTGTCCTTAGGGGTCATATGGTGTCCCATGAACCCTTATGACCCCTTAGGACACCATACAACCTGTTATGACACCATATTGGGTTGCTTTGGGTCCTATGGTGTCCTAAGGGGTCATATTATGTCCTACAACCCCTTAGGACACCATATGGTGTCATAAGGGGTCCTATGGTGTCCATAGCAGTCATATGGTGTCCTACGACCCCTTAGGACACCATATGACCCCTTAAGACACCATATTTGGTTGTTATGGGTCATATTGTGTCATATGATCCTTTTAAGACATCATATGACCCCTTAGGACACCATATGACCCCTAATGATACCATATTGGGTCTCTTTGGGCCATATTGTGTCCTAAGGGGTCATATTGTGTCCTATGACCCCTTAGGATACCATATGACCCATAACAACACAATTTGGTGTCTTAAGGGATCATATGGTGTCCTAGGACACCATATGACCCCTAACAACACCATATGGTGTCATAAGGGGTCTTATGTTGTCCTTAGGGGTCATATGGTGTCCCATGAACCCTTATGAGCCCTTATAACACCATATGACCCATTATGACACCATATTGAGTCGCTTTGGATCATATGGTGTTCGAAGGGGTCATATTATGTCCTACGACCCCTTAGAACACCATATGACCCCTAACAACACCATATGGTGTCATAAGGGGTCCTATGGTGTCCTACAACCCCTTAGGACACCACATGACCCCTTAAGACACCATATGACCCCTTAAGACACCATATTTAATCATTATGGGTCATATTGTGTCTTAATGGGTCATATTGTGTCATATGACCCCTTTAAGACATCATATGACCCCTTAGGACACCATATGACCCCTAATGACACCATATTGGGTCGCTTTGGGTCATATTATGTCCTATGACCCCTTAGGACACCATATGACCCATAATGACACAATTTGGTGTCTTAAGGGGTCATACGGTGTCCTAGGGCACCATATGACCCCTAACGACACCATATGGTGTCATAAGGGGTCTTATGTTGCCCTTAGGGGTCATATGGTGTCCCATGAACCCTTATGATCCCTTAGGACACCATACGACCCATTATGACACCATATTGGGTTGCTTTGGGTCCTATGGTGTCCTAAGGGGTCATATTATGTCCTATGACCCCTTATGACACCATATGACCCCTAACGACACCATATGGTTTCATAAGGGGTCCTATGGTGTCCTATGACCCCTTAGGACACCATATGACCCATAACAACACAATTTGGTGTCTTAAGGGGTCATATGGTGCCCTAGGACACCATATGACGCCTATGGACACCATTTGACCCCTAACGACACCATATGGTGTCATAAGGGGTCATATGGTGTCCCATGAACCCTTATGACCCTTTAGGACACCATACGACCCATTATGACACCATATTGGGCCACTTTGGGTCCTATGCTATCCTAAGGGGTCATATTATGTCCTACAACCCTTTAGGACACCATATCACCCCTAATGACACCATATGGTGTCATAAGGGGTCCTATGGTGTCCATAGGGGTCATATGGTGTCCTATGACCCCTTAAGACACCATATTTGGTCGTTATGGGTCATATTGTATCCTAGTGGGTCATATTATGTCATATGACCCCTTTAAGACATCATATGACCCCTTAGGACACCATATGACCCCTAATGACACCATATTGGGTTGCTTTGGGTCATATTGTGTCCTACAACCCCTTAGGACACCATATGACCCATAACGACACAATTTGGTGTCTTAAGGGGTCATATGGTGTCCTAGGACACCATATGACTGCTATGGACACCATATGACCCCTAACGACACCATATGGTGTCATAAGGGGTCTTATGTTGTCCTTAGGGGTCATATGGTGTCCCATGAACCCTTATGAGCCCTTGGGACACCATACAACCTGTTATGACACCATATTGGGTCGCTTTGGGTCCTATGGTGTCCTAAGGGGTCATATTATGTCCTACGACCCCATAGGACACCATATAACCCCTAACGACACCATGTGGTGTCATAAGAGGTCCTATGGTGTCATACGACCCCTTAGGACACCATATGACCCATAACGACACAATTTGGTGTCTTAAGGGGTCATAAGGGGTCATGGGACACCATATGACCCATAATGGGTTTTATGGTGTCCTAAGGGGTCATAAGGGTTCATGGGACACCATATGACCCATAAGGACAACATATGACCCCTAACAACACCATATGGTGTCATAAGGGGTCATATGTTGTCCTTATGGGTCATATGGTGTCCCATGAACCCTTATGACCCCTTAGGACACCATAAAACCCATTATGACACCATATTGGGTCGCTTTGGGTCCTATGGTGTCCTAAGGGGTCATATTATGTCCTATGACCCCTTAGGACACCATATGACCCCTAACGACACCATATGGTGTCATAAGGGGTCCTATGGTGTCCATAGGGGTCATATGGTGTCCTACAACCCCTTAGGACACCATATGACCCCTTAAAACACCATATTTGGTCGTCATGGGTCATATTGTGTCCTAGTGGGTTATATTGTGTCATATGACCCCTTTAAGACATCATATGACCCCTTAGGACACTATATGACCCCTAATGACACCATATATGGTCACTTTGGGTCATATTGTATCCTATGACCCTTAGGACACCATATGACCCATAACGACACAATTTGGTGTCTTAAGGGGTCATATGGTGTCCTAGAACACCATATGATGCCTATGGACACCATATGACCCCTAATGACACCATATGGTGTCATAAGGGGTTGTATGTTGTCCTTAGGGGTCATATGGTGTCCCAAGAACCCTTATGACCCCTTAGGACACCATATTGGGTCACTTTGGGTCCTATGGTGTCTTAATCTCTCTCTCTCTCCCCCTCTCCCCTAATCTCTCTCCTTGTCTCTCCCTCTCCTTCTCTCTCTCTCTCTCTCTCTCCCCTAATCTCTCTCTATCCCTCTCCCCTAATCTCTCCATCTATCTCTCTCTCACCTAATCTCTCTCTCTCTATCTCTCTCTCTCTCCCTTCCCCCTCGCCATCTCTGTCTGTCTCTGTCTCTCTCTGTCTCTCTCTCTCTTTGTCTGTCTATCTATCTGTCTGTCTATTTGTCTCTCTCCTAATCTCTCCCCTAATCTCTCTCTATCCCTCTCCCCTAATCTCTCTCTCTCTCTCCCTCCTAATCTCTTTATCTCTCTCTCCCTTCCTTCCCTCCCTCTCTCTCTCTCTCTCTCTCTCTCTCTCTCTCTCTCTCTCTCTCTCTCTCTCTCTCTCTCTCTCTCTCTCTCTCTCTCTCTCTCCCCCTAATATCATATACTAATTTATTTATAAATTAATATATTAGTAAACATTAGATAAATTATGGGCAAATTTAGTTAGAGAATTTACTTATTAAAATCGGATATCCGATATAATCGGAAATCCGATTTTTGTAATCAAATTTTCAATTTTCAAATTTCGGCTCAGGAATGCTTTGGTATTTGGCTTGGAAGTGGCAAGCCTAGAAAATCAACTGAAAAAACGTGTTTTTCAGTATTCCTTGATTTTCCAGACTTTACACTGGTGACTGACGACTTTTTTTTAGCCAAAATTGATAAAACGAAAAGGGTTTTTTAAGGATGTTCCCAACTTTCCAACAATATAAGGCTTGTCTTATTTTGACTTTAATAAATAATTATTATTTATTTTTGAATTGAATTCTAACAATAGTCCTGATTGATATACTGATTGAAAAACACTCATAACTTTCAAATGGTATAACATTTTTTGAATCTGAAACATGCATCACATCTTATGCTTCATCTACTATAGGGAAAAATTTAAAAAAAATAAATTTCATAAGGTTTTGACCAAGTTAAGGTGGTCAAACGTAGGAGTTTTTGAATTTCTGAAAAGATGTAGTAAAAAATTCATAAATAATTATTTACTTTATAAAAAATTAAAAAATAATATGTGTCACATCTGGACATGACTCTAATACTTATATTATAAATATTATAAAAAAATATTATGATTTGATTGTGATTAGGGTGGTCAGACATACGTCTACTTCTTATTTGTTTCCTGAAATTTTAGTACCACTGCATTGAAATTTGAAATTTTCATCAAATAGGATTTTTTTTTTCCAAAAAACAACTAGTAGCTTAGAAACTACGTTCAATTTTCTATATATTCTCTTCTTACATATTTTAAAAATAATGTTCACAACTTATTCAAATTTTCATGTCAAGTTGCATAACTCTGATTTTCTGAAATTTCATTGCCACTTAAGGGCCTATTTTGGCACACCATGATCCTACACATACTCTAATCTTTGAGGAAGATTAGATTTCCATAAAAATTGATTTCTGGATTCACTGTAAGATATTTTTCTTTCATAATATCAATCCAATCTTTAGAGTCTTGCATGATTTGCTATCCATTCTTAGCTAAAAGAGCTTTGTCAAAGGATTTTAACTTCCTTATCCCAAGACCAACCTGTCTTTTAGGAGTACAAATTTGTCCCATCCCACAAAAGCTATCCTAGATTTTTCTTCCACTCCAGTCCAAAGAAACTTCCTCTAAATCGGCTTAATTTTATTAGCTAAGAATTCTAGGATTCTAAAAAGAGAAAGGTAGTACTCTAGGATATTCTGGAGAGAATCTTTGAGAAGTTGTAACTTCCTAGCTTGGCTCGAGAGTTTACCTTTCCATCACTTTTTGGACTCTTTCAACAATTTAATTTCAATAGGTATTTTTGGTTTATTTGCAAATAAGATTCAACCCCAAGTAGGAATTAGGCAAAGCAACTTCCTGGTAGTTTAGAATATTAATTATTCTATTCTTGGTGGACTAGTTCACATTATAAAAATAGAGTTTTCTTTTATTATCATTAATAAACTATCCCGAAGCTATCATTGTTAGAAACTCGACTGGTCTTCTTCAATTTTTAACTCGTAGTTGGCAACCCCATAAGTTGATCAATGACCTCCTCATTCACTTCTAATGAGATTTTTCCCACAAAAACCCTTATGCTCGTCCATGAAGTAGTGAACTACATGGAGAGGACCTCATCATAACCATTGATTCTTTCAATGAACTATGACACACCACCTTCATAATAGATATGTCAAACCATGACATCATTTTTAAATTCATTGTGTTTGTTTGGCTTGATTCAAACCCTATCCCCACCCATTTTGAAAAACTTAGCCACAGTAACAAAAAGACCTACACAAATTTTTGAATTATCGTAGATCACATTGAAAAGGAAGGCTTATGTAGATAACTAGAAAATTAGGTTGTAATTATTAGTATGTGTTCCAACTCTCTCCTTCTTACTCCTCGTTTGTCTCATAAAGGCTCTCTCATGGGAACAAAACCTTCCTTTACAAGTAATAAATATGGTCCAAATCACTAAATCTTTCTTTGGCTTTCCCAAATTAAAAATACTTCAAAATTTCATATTTTTCATCTCATCATGATGTCATCTCATCATTAGGGTCTCCTTCAAAATACTCACATGGACCCTTCTTTCCTAAGTATGCCACCTCATCTTACTACCTCATGATGTTATTAATATATTATAATTTAATATTGATTTATATATGTTCTTGATATTAGAAGCAACAAAACAAGGATGTTGGCCCTTTACACTAACAACATATAGGCAACAATAACTACTCACAACACACACAAACAACATACTTACAACTATCAAAAAATAGTTTAAAAGTCTTAACAAAATATTAATAACAATAAAAGTCTTAGTAGAATATAATAAAACACATAAAAAACTAAACCCACCTAGGAACTTACAGAGTTCCTTATAATTTCCTTCTTTTTCAGCATCTTTATCGAGCATTGATTTATATATGTTTTTGATATTAAAAGCAGCCAAAAAACAAGGGGGCTGACCCATAGGAACATTAAGGAGAACAGTGGCAGGACCACTATCTGCATATAATCAGTAGAGTTACAGCCTTTTACCTCTATCAAAAACAATTATCATTCTACGAGAGTTTAGCAAAAATAAAGCAGTAATAAGAGGAGTTTTAGACATTTGCCATGCAAGGCAATAAACATATAAATTCAAACAAAAGTATAGGCTAATGCTATCCGCCCATAGGCTACTAAACATAGACAAAAAACCAGCTTTCCGCCGCATTCAGAGAATTACTTATTTTTCCCAGGGCTCCTCTTGGGGAGGAGCTTTCTTGTCCATTCCTTGGTGAGGAATTTGAACAGGGCCTTGTAGTCCTCATCATCCTTTCCTTTACCTTTGGATGCACTTTCCTGCATGAGGCACAAAGTGGTAGCCGAGCAGTGCATAACATTCAGCGCAAATTTAGAAACATCATGCATTTTGGACTCCGCCACCTCCAGTCTACTGGTGATATCCTGCACATTATCAGAAAGGGCCACCATCTTTTTCTCCAGCTCTACCAGGTTGTTTTCCTCCTCCTCTTTTATGCTACTTGCCTCCTCCACAACCATCATTTTATCCAATTTGAAAGTCAGGGAGGGGAAATTTGTAGGCTTTGGACTCTTTGAAGAGGTGGGGCTTTCAAAAGCCTAGGTGGAGCTGACAGAGTGAGGGGTCACGTTATGGTGGAGAAAAACCACATTATCAGTCGAGATGAAATTTCCAGTGTCATGCGAAGAGGAGGGATCTCTCAGATATTTTTTCGAGGGTTTAGAGGCAAGCTTGCTAGAGCGAAGGGGGGTATTGGCCTCATCGGTGATATCCATGTCAGGATCAATCTCTTGGATTCTGACTTTCCTAGGAGTTCTGACCTCCTCAGGGGAGTGTTTTTTAGTTTTCTTGCTGCAAGAGCCAAATTCTGGGAGCCGAGGGGGGCTAGCATTAGTTTTAGCAGAAGGGTGGGTCGAAGGGTTGGTATTAGTCACATTCTAGACAGAGATGGAATGAGGTGGGCAGAGAGTGAGGTGGAAGTTGTATAGGTGAAGAATGAGGCCTTGGTGGAGGATAGGGAAATATTTCCCTTTTTTCTTAGCTTCAACAATGTCCTTAACATTAGCGTCGAGAGAATGTAGCAAGAAAAATGAAATGGATATATAGTCCTTATTTCTCAAATGGTTAAGGAAAGAGAGATGGTAGTAATAAAAGATACCATACCTTCCCTCCAGCATGAAATACTTCATCACAATATAACAAACCTCATCCCATGGGGGAGGGAGCTCCTCCCAGTTGAATCCGCCAGCCCTCTTAACAGGGTTTTCACCCTCGCGGAAGAACTGGTTCAAGCTAGTGGTATCCGCAATACAGCTCTGCTTTTTCCATTTCCTCCCTTCCATAGTAAGACCCGTTGCCTAGGCTATGACCTCTTCATTGATTTCGAATGAGATACCCCCCATGGTAACTCTTCTGTCTTTCCAGGAAGTCACAAATTGCTTGGAGATTCTTTCATCGTTTCCCTTCATATTTTCCATGAACTTATCAATGCCACACTCCGAGCAGATGAACCACACCGTCAGCTTACCTCTGAAATCATCCACTTTATCGAGTTCCAATCTAAGCTTGTCCCCCCCATTCTCGGTTCCTCCAGCTTAACAGAGTGAATGTGAGTCCTAGCAAAAATGCAGAGCCAAGGAAGAATTAAGGCAGAGTTGATATAAAATCTATGCCGAACTTGAGATAAGAGGACGTAATAATCAGGGTGATTATTATCTCTTATGTTCGAGTAGATATCAAAATTAGGAAATCTACTAGGAACGTACGGACCTTCAATCGAGTCAATGTGATTTGACCTTTCCCTTCCTTCACCTTTATCACTGCCAGTTGGCTCCGTCTGGATAATAATTAGGGAATAATCATTCTTGATATTTGTACTATCATCATAAATCCATCCCTTGTGAGAGTGGTGACTAAGCCTGTCATGGATACGTGGCAGCCTGAGTTCATAATGGGTTGGATTCCCATCCCAACTTAAAATTTGAAAGTTGGTTTTCTTCATCTTTGGATGGATAAACAGGTTCCATCTTGGACATAGGTTTTTTCCCTCTCCAAGATCACCTTGGTGGTAACCGGTAATAAACTGGGGTCCCTCCAACATCGTAAGCCATTTTGCAGCCTTCCCACCGCTACCATAGAATCAGCAACTTCGTTTCCTTCTCTAAAGACATGTCCGATGGTGAAGTCATCCAGGTTGGCCAGTAGGCTCCTGACATCCCTCAAAATGGACTCCACTCTCTAACCAGCAATAGATCTCCCTTTCACCATTTCCACAATAATTTGTGAGTCTCCTTCAATTTCTAGCTATTTAATTCCTATGGAATTGGCAAGTTTCAAACCCCATAGGAGGGCCATTTCCTCTGCCTGAGTGACAGTATTATTCTTTAGGTTGCTCGCGTAGGCTGCCACAGTGTTCCCCAAATGGTCGCGGATGATTCCACCCCCTACTTGATAGGTATTTTGGGTTGAACCATCAAAGTTCAGCTTATACCAATGTAATTTTGGGGTTGACCATTTGGTCAATCTCCTTTTGTTTTTGGCACTATTGTTGAAGATTTCAAACTCTAGGGGGAGCTTCCAACTTTCAACAATTTTTTTCTCTATCCAATTAGGGGGATTAGGGGGGGTTTTCCATTTTGTCACTGCTATGTTTTCAAAGATCATCTTAAAGAAAATGTGAGCAACACTATTAGGAGGGGTTTTAGTATCTCTGAAAATTCCATTGTTTCTCTCTCTCCATAAAGCCCGACAGATGTGCAGTGCTATTTGTCTCCATAATTGGATGATGAGGGGGTGATGGGAGGGGGGATTCCATCCAAAAACAAAATGTTTAATGTCATTCTGGAAGACCCAATAGAGACCACATTTCTAGAGAGTGTTAATCCAAACAGGTGGTCAATAGAATTGCTCCCGATCAAGTACTTTTCTTTGATAATGTTACACCAGTCTGCCTCACCTTTAGGCAAGGTTCATCCAATTTTTTCCATTAGCGCCTTATTCAGGGCATTTATCTTTCTTATCCCCAGACCTCCCATTGACTTGGGTAAGCACACACTATCCCAATTGACCAAAGCAAGGCGCTTTTTCTCCTCTAGGCCCGTCCATAAGAAGGTTCTTTGAATTTTCTCACGTTTTTCCCCCATGGCACCCGATATTTTAAACATGGATAGGAAATACACAGGAATTCCCTATAGGGAAGCCGCGAGGAGTTGGAGCTTCCTTGTACTACTAAGGAACTTCCCTTTCCATCCAGCAAGCTTTTTTTGCATCCATTCAAGGATAGTGTTACAGAAAGTGGGTGTGACTTCCTTGATCATGAGGGGGAGACCAAGGTAAGTCCCTGGTAGATCTACAGTTTTGCAACTAAGGATAGAGAGAATTTTGAGTTGAAGGTCATTAGGAGTGTTGAAGAAGAAGAGATTACTCTTCTCATAATTAATACATTGCCCCGAGGCCTTTGCGTAATCGGCCAGTAATTTCTTCCACTGTTTTGCCTCCATGACAGAAGACTTGCCAAAAAGAAAGGTGTCATCTACGAAATTGTTGAATATTAGAGGGGAGGAGCATGGAAGAAACTTTGAATCCTTGGAGTCTTCCATTGGTAGCCAGTTCGCCCACATTTTTGCTCAAGACTTCAGCAATCATGATAAAAAGGTAAGGGGACAGAGAGTCACCTTTCTAGATACCTTTTTACACTTTGAAGCAACCCCTAGGAGTCCCATTAATCAAGACTGAGAAATAGACCATGGTAACACATTCCCGAATCATATCCACCACCTTTTGGTTGAAGCCAAGCTTTAAGAGAGATTTGAAAAGAAAACACCAATTAACTTTGTCATACGCTTTTGAGATATCTAGTTTGAAAGCCATACTTGGTATTCTGCTCCTATCCATGGAGTGGATTATTTCATGTGTGGAAATGGCAGCATCCAAAATTTGGCGACCCAAGACAAAACCTTTCTAGGACGGCTTGATAAATTTCACCAGGAGGGGTTTAATTCTATTCCCAAGGACCTTGGAGAATATCTTGTATATGGTATTGCATAGACTTATGGGTCAGAACTCCTTCATGCAATTGGGATTTGCAGTCTTAGGGACAAGAACAATGTAAGTGTTGTTGATTTTTTTCAGCAATTTCCCAGTCTTAAAGAAATCCTTCACAACTTTGGTAACATCATAGTTAACAATGTCCTAGTAATCTTGAAAGAACGCTGGGGGGAAACCATCTGGGCTCGGGGTCTTATAAGCCCCCATCACAAAGACAGCCAAACAAAATTCTTCTGCAGAGATAGGGGCAGTTAGTTGATAGTTATCATTCTCCTCAACAACAGTCAGAAGCTTACTCACCAGGCTATCTTGAAGAGAAACATCCTTTCCTCCAGACTCCATGTATAACCTTATGAAAAAATCAGTAGCACTCTGTCCGATTAGGGAATCTCCAGTGATCTCCTAGTCAGATTCATCCTTGATACTTTTGATGTAGTTTCTTCTCATGTGAATGCAAGCCGATCTATGGAAGAAGGCTGAATTTATGTCCCCTTCCTTCAACCACTGAATTCTGGATCTTTGTTTCCAGTAAAATTCCTCCTTAGAGAGGATATCCTTCCAACTCTTGTGGCAATCCTCTTCCTCCATCAAAATAGGGTCTGGGGGGTTACCAGTAGCCATAATATTCTAAATTTGTTCTAGTCTGGAGCCCAAATCCTTCTTTTTTTGGAAGATATCCCCAAAGGTAGTCCTTTTCCAGCCTTTGACTTCCTTGCTAATGAGCTTTAGGTTCTCCACAATTCTGAACATAGCCTGTCCCTTGGACTAGGGTAGCCCACCAATTCCTAACTAAATCCCTGAAGTCGGGGTGAGAGGCCCACATAATCTCATAGCGAAAAGGGTGGGGACCCTAGTAGGGTCTATCATTCCAATGGAAAAGAAGGGGGTTATGATCAGAAGCAGTCCTTGGGAGCATTTTTAGGAAGGATTTATGGCTAATGTCCTACTTGGTGGAGACTAGGAATCTATCTAGTCTAACTTGAATTAGATGTTTGCCTTTCCTATTGTTTGAGCATGTGAAGGGATCACCCTGGAGGTCAATATCCACAAGGCTAGAAACATTGATGAAGCTAGCAAGATCTCCCATACTATCAGTAAAATCAGCAAGACCTCCACACTTCTCAGAGGGGTAGAGGGGAGAATTAAAATCTCCTACCAGCATATATTGGGCCTTCTGGTTAGCCAAGATGAGATTAGAAATTTCCTCCCACACTAGCCGTCTTCCCATCTTGGAGTTGGGGGCATAAATGTTGAACATCTACCAACAATGTTCACCTTGTTGAAGAGTAACCGCTAGGAAGTTCTGGGAGCTAGCAAAAAACTTACCTTTAATATTAATGGGGTCCCAGAGGTTAGCAATACCCCCAGACACCCCCAAAGCATCAACATATAGGAAAGTTGCCCCTAGCCAGATTTTACAAGCAACAGTAGCAAAGGTATGGTAGGACATTTTGACTTCCTAAAGAAGGCAAATATCAATTTTCATATCCAAAATGAGTTGTTTTATAACGAATTTCTTCTGGGGGCTGTTCAGACCCCTTATGTTCTAGGAGAGGAACTTCATTTCTTACTTCTGTTGATTCCATCAAGGGTCAGTTGCCTATCCTTTGCAATGTCCCTAGCCATAACTTTATGCCTCAGGACCCTTTCTGATGGTCTACCAACTTTATTTTCAGTACCCCCCACATCCGCTTTCTTGGCCTTGGCTTTCTTCTTCTAGGTTATCCATTCTTCATTACCTGTCTGAGGAGATCCCGGAGGTGAAAGCTTCAAAGGAGGGGGCATTATCAGGGAGTTCCCCATTAGAGCAGCCTTTCCACCTTACAAGGGGAGAAAGGGGGGTTTGAGGTAAGAAACTTTATCTGAAACAGAAGCTTTATGGGATGAGGGGGATGCCATCTGAAAACAAACTAGGGGGTGGATGGGGTTTAGGGGAAAGGCTGAGATTCATCACTGGTAGGATTTCACCTTCTTCCAAGGGAATGGCTAGATTAACAATCTTAACAGGGTCCACTGGGGATTTTAAGATTTCAAGGATCCTATCCATGTGGGGGTAGTCCTCAGGGATTTCATTCACACTGGTTAGCTCTAGGGGAGCAGATGATGAGGGAGCACTTGGGTTGATGGGATCAGCCCAGATAGCCTTTTCTTTGAGCTTGGGTTCAACAGCCACTGGGGTCTTACACTTAGTGTAGGTATGGCCTTGTTTATTACACTTCTGGTAAAAGAGGGTAGTATTTTCATACACAATAGCCTGGGACCATTTTCCCCACTTTGATTTTAAGGAAACAAAATTTGGGAGAGCCTTGTTAATCATAACATTGACACAAAAGTGAGCATAAACCAACCTAGATTTATTAAGAGTGACCGAGTCTACTGCAACATAGTTGCCAAATGAGTTCCCTATCCAGCAGAAGATTTGTTCATCCCAGAACTCCAGCGGAAGGCCAGGAAGTCTAACCCAAATAGGTACCATGCAGTTGAGTTTGGCTGAGGGATCAAATCCAGGCTTCCATTTAGCCAAAGTTAGAAAATTCTTTCCATAAGCCTAGGAACCCGATAGGATATAGATCAGATCTTCCTCAGCATTGAACTTAAACAGGAAGAGTCCCCCCGACATTGCTGAGATGTCAACGCTACTTTTTAGATTCCATCGAGATTTCACCCATCGCCTGATCATGTCGATAGATGGTCGGAAGGAGAAGAACTGACCAACGATTGCCAGGTGAAGGGAAGAGATGATTTTGTCCATGAGATTGTCCAGGAGCTTGATCTCCATTCCTTCCTCCATTTGTGTAAATTTGGTCAAAGTTTCTTCTAAGGTCGAATTTGTGGACTGAAGGAGGGTGTTCTTCCACCTAGACTTGGGATCCTTCTTTCCATTCTCCCAATCCCCATGTCTGGCAAAAGCTTCTGGTTTGGGATGTGGTATATTCTTCCCTTCAATGTCTAGGCCAGAGTCAGTCAAAACTAGCATGGTGGAAGGGGTGTCAAACTTGGCATTTTCTTCCATATGACCCATAGACCGTGGGGTCCCCAGAGCTGGAACAACAACATGTGAACCGACCATGGTATCAGGTATGGGGTCTTGTTACAGGGAGGGAGGGACCTCCCCAGGGGGGGTGGTCATTCAGTGGGAACAAATTCAAACATGAGGAAGACAAGAGAGTTGCAGAGCTCAAGGCGGGATATTTATGTTTTATCCTCTTGATGAATGTTGTATATATTGATTTATATATGTTATGATGCTAATATGTTCTAGTTTTTAAGTCATTTGCATAAGATAATTGTATTTGTGTGATCACAAATACATAAATATCTAGAAATAAAATCACATAAAATTATTCCCCCTTAATAAAAGAGCATGATCCTGCAAATAAGATTGATTTTAAAAACAAAATTACATGAGATACATGACACTTTCAATAAGTGGGAAAAATAATATAAAGATAAACAAATAATTTAAGGGGTATACCTATTGGTAGTTGTCAATGGGTTGTATTATGTTAAGGAGTTATTTATGTCTCAGCTTTTGAGTGACTACCTCTACAATCAATGAGAAAAAAGAAAACAACCTAATGGCTATCTCCCTTTCTAGCGAGTATATTTTAAAATCTAAGGAGGAAAAAACAATAAGGAAAAATGAAGGCTTCATATATTTCCTATTGTCTTGTTTTGCCTGTTGATTAGTGCAAATGATAACATGATGCTTCATAATTAATGGCAAGAAGGCAAAAAACCATAGTGGGAACAATGAGAAGGAAAAGACATCAGTAGGATCAATTGTGAGACAATTTTTTGTCAATGCCAAAATATTTTGGTGTGAGCCAACAAACTTTCTGGTGGTAATTTCCTTGCCTAATACAGCCTATCAACTAATTACAAAATATGTCATTTTGATCTTTATGGAAATGATATGCCCTCTTACTAATATGATAGATATTCAAAGAATCTAACATAGCCATATCACTTGTGTAAAGTATTGAAAAATTTGAGGTGCATTTTATAGTCATAATCTAGTAACAACTCTCTCCGGGAAAGGATGATCTAACATAGCCATATCACTCATGTAAAGTGTTGAAAATTTTGAGGTGTATTTTATAGTCACAATCTAGTAACAACTCTCTCCTGGAAAGGATGAGAATGTCTATCCATAATTCTCCATGCATATTTGACTGTATCTATCAATTAGTTAATTTTTTTATTTTAATTAATTAATAAATAAGTCAAAATGTTGGATTGAAAATATGGAAAAGGGTTTGGCATGTTAAATCAATTTTCTATCTAGTGTTGTTGCACAAAGTTAATAATTTAAGATGAGCATATTCAAAGTTTGAATATCTTAACATATAAATAAATAATTAATATCCCGTAAAAGTTGGAGTCATAGAAATAAAACCAAAGGATACTATTTAAAAAATAAAAATTGTGTCTTCTTCCCATGAATTAAGATTAACTGAATCAATATAATTACATAAGTAGATTAATTAAATATAATTAGGAGTAGGAAATTAGATCATAAATTGAAAATTTATTGGTTGGAAATAATGGGTGCTCACTAGTTTAGTTATGTAAACAAGGAACCAACGCACTTCCAATTACCATTACATAAAAGAGGGAATAGAGTTAATAGATCCAACCCCAATTCTATAAGAAAGGTTGAATGCTAATTGACTTCCACTCCCTCTTTGATTGAGTTTAGAATGAGCAATGGAAATGTGTAAATTGAATATAAGATCTAGGGCTAAAGATGTGAAATTGACAACAATCGACATTTACAAATAGTTTTAGATTTGATATGCAGATATATGTACAGATCTAGAAATAGGAAATAGAGATGAACTTGTGCTTGAAATCCAGACTAAAAAATGCAGGCCAATGTTGCTTGTAGTGAACTTGTTCTTAGGGTATCGAATGCAAGAAACATATATAATTTCAAGATCGGGAAGATGTTATAATTGTTTCCCCAAAGTTTTGTTAGAAAAGTGTCAGACAATGATGCTTGGGGCAGCCTTGTCCTCCAATTTATGCCTTTGAAAAAGCCAGTTCTACATATCTGTGTCTGGTCTTTCTAAATCCGTATTCCATGTCTTCAAATCCTACCACCTACAAACAAGGGAGAAAAATAGTGTTGTTGATAGGGGTATAGGGGTTTGCCTAGGTTAACTTTGGGTTTGGAATCAACCCTATAATTAACTTGAAATTGAAAGGAAAACCTTGAAGTAAAATGTTGAATAATATACCTCAAGTTGTAGTTGATGATGGTTGATGATGCAATGTTCTTTGAATGTGACCACAAGTGTTTATATAATAACATGACATGACATGACAAGACATAAAAAGAATCAATCAACAAACACATGCTTGCATGAAGATTATTGTAATATGCTACTCCATAATACTTAGATTTGAAGAATGCTTTTAAGGATATGATGAGACGAATTGTCACCTTGATGGTTGACATCATGGATGGAACATGAATGCCTATGATTGGAATTCTTGATGATGGAAATGAATTTAAAGGATTCTCTTATACGATGTTATCAAGATATTTCACAAATTAGGTCGACCTCGAACAATCATGTTGACACATTGGGACCGAGAACCAACTAGCAGAAACCATGAACATGTTCAAATTTGGGCCCAATTTTGAGGGACAGTGATGCCCCAGACACTCTTGTCTAGGACAAGACACCCCAAACACCCTTATCCACCCAAAATAGGGTGAATAAATTATGGATGAGGTGCACTCAACACAAGACAAAGGTTTAGATCATCATGCAAACATATGACATCAATTTTGCAATACAAAGGGCATAAATAGGCTTGGAGAAGAGCTAAGAAAAACACATTAAAGTAAGGGCACAAAAAGTAGTGTAAAACTGTAAAAGGTTACAATTTACAATGCTACACATATAAAATAAGAATTGTCTATAACTAACCACATAACTAGCATCATCAAACATCATCAATATGGTCATATATGAACACACACACGTGTCACTGTCTAATTAGATATAAAAAATCAATGGTCCATAACAAAATGATAGTATCATTGAACAAGAGTCTCAATAATATGACAAAATGATCAACACATAGATAGGAAGATATGTCACTAGGAATTGTGGGCCTCACACACATTCCCCTAAGGTTGGAGTTCCTTTGTGAAGTACTCAAAAAGGTGAGTATAGAGTGACCTCATCTATACAATGTTCTCCCAAGTAGTAGCAACCTTGGTATATCTATGCTACTAAATCCTAATCTAGTTCAACTCTTCCCCTTGTATGGGCAATATCCAATGAGACAAAATGTGAATGGGTTGTAATGTCAACTAGTTGCTTTAATCCACCTATAGAGCAGCACAATCCAAAATGTGAGATGTATCATGAACATAAAATTGCAAACTAGAAACATATCATGAGTTGCAAGTAAGTCTTGTTCATTTTTCAATGGCAATTTTATGATTGTAAGGGTTTCAGGGCCCCTTCAAAACTTGTTTTATCCTAATAAAAAAAATTGCAAACTAGAAACATGAAAATCATTGTGGATACACGACAAGCTAGGTGGCAAGGCTAGATGATAGGCTACTAGTCCTATATGTATAAGATCTCAAAAGGGTCCACAAACTAAGGGGTGAGCTTAGATCCCTTCCTATAGTGGACTAGACTCTTGTGAGGTCATACTCGCAAGAAGATAATATCACCATCTAAAAAGATCCCATCTATCATCTTAGAATCTACATATTTCTTCTAACAGTCTTAAACCTCCTTTAGTCATTTCCTGATCAAGACTAGCTAATTCTCTATATCCTATAGTAAATCAGGGACAATGGTGATTCTCCTCTATAAAATGTTGCAAAATGTGAGTCCTCAAATTTGTACCTAATGTCATGGACATAGTTTATCATGTAGTTGTTTGCCTAAAGAATCGACCACTATATTCTCCTTACCTTTGATGTAATGTACATCTTAATCATATTCACACAAGAACTCCATCATAGACCTCTGTCAAACATTCAATTTGAGTTGTGTAAAGATGTATTGTAAATTGTAATGATCTAAATGTAACTCAAAGTGATTCCAACAAGAAAGTGCCTCCATCTAGTGAGGGCATGAACTACTACTCCAAGATCCAAGTCATGTGTAGGGTAATTCATCTCATGAATATTTCAAGTTTTCATGACTCTTATTCGATTACACAACCTTCATGCATAAGTGCTACATATATACCATCCAACGATGCATTCATACAAACCAAAAAGCCCATTTTCAGATCTATTACTACTAAGATGGGAAAACTAGTGAGACTCTCCTTGAGGGTCTAGAATGACTTCTCACATTGTTCAGTCCACTCAAACTTCTGCCCTTTTCACTATAGGGAAGTGATGGGGTGTGTTATCCTAGAGAAACCCTCCACAAATCTATGATAGTAACCAACTAACCCCATGAAACTCCTAACCTCTATAACATTGGTGGGTTCCAACCAATCCATAATGGCTCTAATATTTGATGGATTTATTGAGATACCACTAATTAAGATAATGTAATCAAAGTAATGGATCTACGTCTAAAAAAATGCACACTTGGCCAATTTGTTGTAAGTTTGATGTCATCCCAAACACTATAGAACCTAACTCAAATGTCCTCCTCTATCTACGAGTAAATCATAATTTTATCTAGGAACAAATTAACACCAATTGGTCTAAGAAGGTATGAAAAACCCCATTCATTAAGCTTATGAATACTGCAGGGGCATTCGTTAAACCAAATGACACCAAGTTGTAAACTCATAGTGACCATAATGAGTCATGACAATTGTCATATGTATATTTAATTCCACATTTCTCAATTGATGATAACCAATATTCATATCCATCTTGGAAAATATCTTGGAACCCACCAATTAGTCAAATAAGTCATCAATCCTAGGCAAGGGGTAATGATTCTTAATCAATATTTTTTTTGGATTTCTATAGTCAATGCATAAACAGAGAGACCCATCCTTCTTCTTGATGAAGATGATTGGTGCACCCCAAGGAGAGACACTAACTTATATGTGTCCCTTCTCCAACAATTATTACAAATGAATCTTAAGCCCATTGATCTCCTGTAGCATCCTAAAATTGCACCCTTTTCAATTTTGACCGTATTTTGGGCCCTCATCTTACCAGTCTCTTTCTCCATGCTTGATCAGGACCTCTTTTTGCCTCTATTATGCAACCAAACTTCATTTTTCACTATACATCTTGCATGGCCACCTTGATCCTACCCCAAAGTAGGGTAGGACCACGATGTGGCACCCTAGTCCCTACTAGGACTAGGGCGTGCCACCCTAGGATCCCCTAAAGGGGACCTATCCTGTCCCCTCTCCCTTGGACCTATCTCAAATGTGAGCAGGAAATTATCCCCTATGTCAGCCTATGTCAAAAAACTAAACTGTAGACACCTAAAATTGTCATGTCTAATTAAATAAATATTTTATTTATTTAATTATCTAAGCTTAATTCTTCTATTAATTAAATAAATCCTTATTTATTTAATTAATTCATTTATCCTCTTCTAGCCTTATTTCTCATTTAAATAAATACATTTATTTATTTAAATTATCCCTTTCCTAAATTAAATAAATACTTTTATTTATTTATTTAATTGTCTTCTTCTTCTATTAATTAAATAAATCTTTATTTATTTAATTAATTCATTATATTTTTCTACACATGACACATGTCATTCATTTCTTAATTCATACACTACCTACCCCTTTCATTATTTTACTATTTCTTCTACCTACCCTCTAATCCTAGCCGACCTCCTTTTTACACCTCTCAATCTTATCCCTCCATTTCATATAGTGTCTTCTATTTAAGGAGATGCTTCCTTCATTATCAAACCCTAATGAATCATTCTAATCACTCAGCCTAATTGACAATTTGGAGGACTTGACTACACTACGATCCTACTTGCAACCACATTCCGTTCTTTGTTGAGCTCTTGTGCATATAAAATCTGAGAGCAAATATATCAAGCAAGATCAATGGAGATAGGAAGAATGGAGATCAAAACCCTATTGGACATGTGATGGTATAATCTTTGTGATTTCATTTGATTTGCATTGTCTTAGGTAATCTTCATATGTTATGGTGGATCTTTGTTCATTGTTAGGCTAGGGTTTAGTGGTTGAATTCATTTAGCCTTTCAATATTGTTATTATTGTTATCCATTTTCACCATAAACATAAACAATATTTGATAATAGGCAAGTATATAAGGATATTTTTCCCTTTCATTTGCGAATATATCATCAATCATAAGACGAGAGCATGACAAGGTGGAGAGGGCAAGGAGATTACATTTAAGCATCAAGAATTCAAGCATTCTTCATTCCTTAAAGCTGCATTCTCTTCATTTATCCATTGGAGCAACATTACATCATTCATTTGCAAGCATGTGTGTGTGTTAGGGTTTTGTCATGTTCATGCAATTTCATACAACATATGTGATTACATCTAAGAATCAATCGTCATTATCATCTATTGCAGTTATGAAGGTATATCCTTTCTATCATTTATTTCAAGTATTTGCAGTATTTCATTCAAGGTTGATTCCAAACCAGGGTTTGACTTAGGCAAATCCCTATTCCCAACCCCTTTCTTCTTCTTTATGTGTGCAAGGAGTAGATGTGCAGTTGTACTTTTGGAATTAAGCTTTATTCACAAAGACAAAAAAACCCTTTTCGACATGTGGAAAGTTTGGAGGACTGATAGGAGGGCATCCCTATCCAAACACATGGTCCCTGCAACTTTTACCGAATTTCGCAGAGCAACTCCAAATCATCTGAAACTTCTCAGATCCAGGTGCACGGCTGAATCCCAAATTTTTAGCTCACTGTTTTACCAATTTCATCTTCAATTCCAACACTTGCCTATTTAACTTACAAAAGAGGGTCAAACTCATTCCAAACACAATCAATCTACTTATTATTCAGTCCTTGTATCATTTTAGTATTCGATCTAGTAGATTCATCCCCCTCTTTTGAATGTAAAGTTTCCTGAAGTGAAAATTGAACCTTAGTAAATTCCCCACCTTTCTCTTAAGTGGTGAATTTGGCTAAGGTTCCCCAATTTTCCACTTTACATTTTGGTGAACCCGACTCCTTACACCCTTATTTCTGATTTTTGTTTTTAGATCTGAGTGTATGCAATTTAAAATTCAAATTTTTATTTACAAGTTTGATTTCCTTGCAAATTTTAAAAATTTAGAGGTTAGTTTTATTATAACCCTAATTTTTATTTTCAAAGTTGAGCTTGTGATTGCATAATTTGGATTAATTATTTCAGATCTGAGCATTCATTCAATCTGCAAATTCAAATTTACATCTACATGTCAAACTTCACAATTAAATTTTAAAATTAAGTGGTTAATTTCAAAAACCCTAATTTCTAAATTTAAATTAATCTTTTGCATTTTCTAAAATTTTCAAATTCCAACTTTAGATCTATTTTCAATTAAGTGGTTCTTTTTACAAAACCCTAATTTTAAATTTAATTATCTTGTGGTCATTTCAATTTTTTTAGTAAAACCCTAGTTTTAAAATCAAATCTTCTAGTGGGTTATTTTAAAATTTAAATTAAGTGGTTATTCTCAAGGCCCTAATTTTAAATTTAAATTTCCTAGGAGATTGCATAATGTTTTTTTCAAAAATTGAATAATCATTTTTCTAAAATTTTGGAATTATTCAAATTTCAATTTCCAAATCTCAACTTTCAAATTCTCATTTTCAAATTTTCATTTTCAATTTTTCATGTCACATTTTTCAAAATTTAAAAGAAAAAATCATATTTGAATCTCATCAATTTAAATAAATTAAGTGATTTATAAAATCGTAATTTATTTTTAAATAATTTTCTTGAACTTAAAATTTAATATTAATCATGGAAAATAATGGACTTGATTTATTTGCTATTTCACATATGATTACATTGCTTTTAATGTACATTTATTATAATCATGTGTTGGATAATGGCTTCTTTCACTTAATGCTACTTATTTTCATTCATAGCACTTGGACATATTGCATTCATCGGATCTCCAAGTTGATTCCTTTTCATAAATTACATCTCAAAGATTCCATTTTTCATGTATGTTGTGTTATGGTGATGTTTTTGAGAAAATACATTTCATACGTAGATCACCTAAAAGTTTTTGTAGATCCTAAGATGATAATGAGAAACCTAATAATTGTACCTCCCCTAGGGTATCTAATGTTGCTCTTTAATGCAACATGGGCCCATCTTCTTCTCGTACACAAACCCTTGCTTAAGGGGGGAAAGGTCAAAATATTGGTGTTTGCATCTCTCTAGATCCTCCTTATTCTCTTAGAGACTATCTGAAACATCAAAATATTTCTAGAGAAGATGATGTCATGCATTTCATTCATAATCTCTCTCCCCACATAACATTAAGCAAATATGAGGCCTTAGATGATAAGGATCTTCCTTCCCAATCTACCAAAGAGGATATGCATGATGAAATCCACAAGATATTCGTTCTTCATCTACTAATCATTTCATTCATTCAAAACATCCTTACACTACAAAATTCAAACAAATTTATTTTAATGTTCCCCCACCTTCTCAATTAAAATATTCTTATAGGAGTGGCTTTAACATAATATCAAAACAAGGTTTTAGAGGACAAGGACTTGGAAATTTTGAACAAGGAATTTGAGTCCCTATAAACCCTCCTGCACAAATAACCACAGAAGGCCTAGGAAATGATAATAAATCTCGTATGGATTAAATCCTTAGGATTCAAGACTTAAAAAGTCATCTTGCAAGACAACAAGCCTTCCATCAAACTCAAGATCATCATGTTGATGATTGTCCTGAAAATTCAATAAAAGAACTTATCGATAGTGGTAAAGTTAAAATCGTGGATGACAACCCTTCTTCTAATAACAACTATTTTCCTCAATCTCCAAAGAATGAAGCTACATCTATTAATTATCAAGAAAGTTTAGCAACTAGAATATTTTGAAAATTGAAGTATGATAAGAATGTTGTCTTCCCTTTTCTGAAGTTTGGTAATAAACATAGAGAAGAAAATGGATATTGTCTTTTTCATCATGGTAGTTCTCATACTCTTGGAAAGTGTAAATAATTTAAGGAATTTGTTAAAAAACAATACAATTGTTCTCGTATATGTCTTTCAATAGATCTTTCTCTCTTTCTAGGTGAAACGGTAGTACCTTAGCAGTCCTCTCACCTCATGTTTATCCTCACCCAATGACACAAGTAGTGAACTTAATTGGGGGTTCTTTTTCATTAGAGGTGGTGTTTCTTCAATTTCAATTATCTTGGGGTAGCAACATGATTTTCCCTATTTTTCTCTTCCTTTTAAAGTTTCACTATTTTCTTTGTGATTGCATTATTCATAAATGGATTTCCTTTCTTTCATGATGCAAGCACATATTTGTTCCTTAGATAGGATCTATTCCTTTCTTGAAACAGTGCACCTATTATGAATAATCACTCCTTAGAGAACTTTGGTGAACCTTCTTCCTTTCTCATTGAAAATTGCATCTTCTTTTGTGTTGTGTTATTCATCACTTGATGTCCTTTTCTTTCATAGAGTTATCCTTCATGCGAGAAAATGTTTGTTCCTTGGTTAGCAACTATTCTTTGTTTGAAATGGTTTGTCTCTTATGAATAACCTCTCTTTGGAAGATGTGTAATTTTACTCTTTGTCCTCTTGTTTGGGGGACAAGGATGGCTTTTTCTACCTCTCTTTCTATCTAATGTATCACTATTCCCTTTAGGGGTTGCGTTTTTCATGTGTTGATATCCTTTCTTGCAATGGTATGTCTCTTATGAATAATCCCTCCTTAGGGGAATATGTGATCTTTCTTTTTCTCTCTATCTCTCTCTCTTTGAAGTTTACCATTTCTTTTGAGATGCATTTTACATAAACTAATGTCTTTTCTTGCATTGAATATTTATTCATGTGAGTTTATTGTGCATTCTCTTATGCCTAATCTCTCCTTAGAATATTGTGTAATTCTTCTCATTATCCTTACACTTGGTGGAAATTATTGATTTCTCCTCCTCTCTCTTTCCTCTCTAAGGATCTACTTTTCCTTTGTGGAGTGGTGTTTGTTCATGATTGGATGTCATTCCTTGTGTGAAGTTATTGTTTTCTCAAGGATTATCTATTATACAAGAGGTGTAAGTCCTTGGCTACAACCACTTATTCATTTGGCAATCTATATCTATCATAAACTTACCCCTCACATTGGGTCAAAATTGTATCATCCTTCATCAAGAATCCCTTTCACCTAGCAATAGGAAATAGAGGAAGGTATGATTTCTTGTTTTGTTTCCTTCTTTTGGTAGAATAAGTTATGTTTCTTCAAAATAGATCCTCTTGGAGGTAGATGTCTTTTGAGAAAATATCTCTTCTCCTGCAAGGATCCCCTTTACACTTGTTGCAAGATATCTCTTTTTCAACTATCTTATCCTTTCTTGGAGTGTACTCCCTCTCTAGCTTGGATTTGTGACATTGTTTCCTAAAGGATAACTCCTTGGAATTGAAGGAAAGGTATCCTTATTTCTAGGTTCCTTAAGACATCAACATGAAACTATGTTCATATCTTAGGGGGGGCACCCACATCACTCCCTATGTACTATATTGTACTATGCTCTTGCATATCAATTTTGCATGTCTTAAATAGGGTATTCATTCTCAGAACCAGAGTAAAAAAAATTAGAGAGAGATTCTTCACACTCAAAACTAGACACAACATTTGATATATGTCTTATAAGGGGTTAATACATCACCGAAAACAAAAAATTCTTAAACAGGATGGCCTCAAAACCAAGCATGTGTCTTCACCACTTGGCATTTACACATTTGCACACACAAAATCACCCCTTGGCATTTGCATTTACATTACATATCTTAAAAAGGTTGAAGCACACTCAAAAACAGAGCAAAGACTCTTACACAAGGTGCTATACACTTGAAACCAGACATCACTTGCACACACGCACAAGGATGGGTGGAACTAGCTAAAAATAGCTAGATTATTCTTACTCTCCTCCCCAGATGGATCACATAGATAAAAAAATATAGGGGCAAGTTGTCCATGTCCTTTTCTCGCCATGGATCAGCTAGATGAAAACATCTAGGGACAAGTAGTCCATTCCCTCTCTCTCATCATTATTCTCATGGATCACCTGGATAAAAACGTTTAGCGTGTATTCATGATCTCTTCTTCCTCTCATGAACTCATAGTTTTCCTATTGATAGTTCATGGATGATGCTTGATTTTCTCTTTTATGTGATCACTTGTGTTTGTGAGATGGCATTTTCAAGAATGATATTAGTTGTTGAGACATTTTGATATTGAGGTCTCTTCAGCTAGTTGACTTGGGGTGTTGTTTTTGGTCTTTAGCTTTTAGGCCTTGTGTGCCTTTGTGTCTTTGCCTTTGTTTGTCTTTTTGTTTTTGTCTTATTTAGTGTGCCCTTGCATATTTTTGAGTGAGTTAAGATCCTAAGATTGGGGGCTTAGTTCCTCGAAATTAGTGACATCTTATACTCCTTGTGATCTTGCTCCGCATTTCCCATCTTCTTCTCTCTTCTTCTACTTTATCGTGAGTATTTGCGTAAGTTCATACTCCCGCTAAACTAGGGGCTAAATGTAGCATCTTAAAATTACACCCTTTGCAATTTTGACCATATTTTCGGGCCTCATCTTGCCAGTCTCTTCCCCCATGCTAGATCAGGACCTGTTTATGCCTCTGTTATGCAACCAAACTTCATTTTTCACTTTACACCTTGCATGGCCACCTTGATCCTACCTCAAAGTAGGGTAGGACTAAGGCATGGCACTCTATTCCTAGTAGTGGGAGCTAAATGTAGCATCCTAAAATTGCACCCTTTGCAATTTTGATTACATTTTGGGCCCTCATCTTATCGGTCTCTTCCCCCATGCTTGATCATGACCTGTTTGAGCCTATGTTATGCAACCAAACTTCATTTTTCACTTTACACCTTGCATGGCCACCTTGATCCTGCCCAAAGTAGGGAAGGACTAGGGCATGGAACTATGGTCCCCACCATGACCAGGGCATGGTGCCTTGGGATCCCCTAAAGGGTACCTATCTTGGCCCCTCTCCCTTGGACCTATCTCAAATGTGAGTGAGAAATTATCCCACATGTTGGCCTATGTCGTAAAACATTGGAGCTCAATATTACATCATTCATTTGCAAGCATGTGTGTGTGTTAGGGTTTTGTCATGTTCACACCATTTCATACAGCATATGTGATTACATCTAAGAAGCAAAGCATCATTATCATCTATTGCAAATCTAAAGGTATATACTTTCTATCATTTATTTCAAGTATTTGTAGTATTTCATTCAAGGTTAATTCCAAACTGGGGTTTGACTTAGGCAAACCCCTATTACCAACCCCTTTCTTCTTCTTTATGTGTGTAGGGAGCAGGTGTCCAGCTGTACTTCTAGAATTAAGCTTTATTCACAGAGATGAAAAAACCCTTTTCAATGCACAAAAAGTTCAGAGGACTGATAGGAAGGAACCCATGTCTGGACACACAATCCTTGCAACTTTTACCATATTTCACAGAGTAGCTCTGAATCATCTAAAACATCTTAGATCCAAGTGCATGACTAAATCCCAAATTTGTAGCTCACTGTTTTACCAATTTCATCTTCAATTCCAGCACTTTGCCTATTCAACTTACAAAAGAGGGTCAAACTCATTCCAAACACAATCAACCTACTTAGTATCCAGTCCTTGTATCATTTTAGGCTTGGATCTAGTAGATTCATCCCCCTGTTTTGAATGTAAAGTTTCCTCAAGTGAAAATTTAACCTTAGTAAAGTTCCCACCTTTCTCCCAAGTGGTGAATTTGGCTAAGGTTCCCCAATTTTCCACTTTACACCTTCTTTGTCATCATCTTGTATGGTGCATTATAAATTGGTTGAGCTCCTAGAACCAAATGAAATAAAAATCCACCTCACAATGGGGTGGCATCCCTAGTAACTCAAAAGTGAAGACATCTACAAGCTCTCTAAGAATTAGATGATCGTCTAATGATACCTCTAGTGAATCCTCTAACTTATAATTAGTGGTGGTAGTGAAAATTTGACATCCTCTTTGCATATGTCACTTTAGATAAAGAGTAGAGATCATATGAAGAGATATAGGTCTATGCACTTCCAAGCTCACTACTAGTTCACCACCATCATCAATGCATTCAATCACTTTATGATGATAATCCATCTTAACATAATGTGTGTCAAGCCAATAAATACCTAGCACTATGTCATAAGAACCAAAATGAGTAATATAGAGATCCATTGTAGTGGTGATAGCTTGAAGACCTAACTAATAATTATTCACTACAAAATTCATGATCACCTTATCCCCTAAGGATAATTCAAACTCCCACCTATTGTCTTACCTAGTCACCACTAGCCTGCAAGACTCCACTATAGTTGGGGAAATAAAAGAGTCTGATGCTCCATAATCAAATCGAACACTAACTAAAACATTACTAATTATATGTATAGCCTCAATGATAGTGGTCTAATGTTCAACCTGATGGTCTTCATTGTTGCAAAAACACTGTGGTATTTGCCCACATCTCCAACTCTATTCTCAAAAGATCTAAGGTGGGGCCCACTTTCTCCAAAATCCTATGGACACTCACTAGATATGTGCCATGCACCTCCACACACATAGAAAGGTTCCCTTGTCTAAATTTGTGATTTATGGGTCCTACAGTGTAACATGCTGAAAATAAATAAAACAAAATAAAATACAACTTTTCAAATTGAAACAGAAAGTAAAGAAACACTAGCAATTTTTTTTTCCATAAATTAACTGAAAATAAACTCGAACTTCAAACTAAAATCTTGAATTAAATAAAGATCTATCTATGAGCATAAATAGTAGATACAAATGAAACTTAAACATTTCAAATTAAATGAAATAGAGAGGTTTAGAAAATACAGATTACAAAATGCCAATATTATGAACTTTCATAGCTTTATCAATAGACCAATGAGGAGGGAAAGTATCTTCAAGGTGCTTTTCGGCCCAACTACGGACTTACTAGTGCCCCATGCCATATCCGACTGGATTGGCCCAACCCTTCATAGGGAGGTAACGAGAAGTTCAACTCATGCCATCTAAGACTTGGCGTATAATCCTACACAACTCCCTAATCGGTCATACACTATAGGATACCCCTAACTGGTGTGACCTTTGACTGGGGTGTATATCTACACTATAGAACTGACTAATGCTCTTGATATGAGCACCACCTTTGCCAAGGTTTTCAAGTAGATGCAATCACACTTAACTATGAAGTCAAGTTCCACCCTTCTCAGCAACAACTTAAGGTTCTAGGGCATAGGTCTTGTAACACGTAGGTTTTAACTTATAGTTGACTATATTTGTACTCACATAGAGACTCATTTCCACACAATATTATTACATGATTTTTTGTTAACAACAGTAATTCTCATACAAGGTTTTTGTTTTATTTTTCTCATAAATCATTGCATAAAGTATTAGAGAATACAACTAATCTCCTAGATTAGGAAAGGTAAAATGGCTTAAGAGCCGCAAGCTACCCATGTAATTCTTAAGTTTTGAATGAACATCATGCAATACACGTCTTTGTTATCATTGCAATGTGTGATTGTATTTTCTTTTAATAATTGAAATACTAACTGCATTATGGATATTGTTGTTCTGCTCTTACCCATTTTTCTTTCCTAAGCTAGGGTTTAGTTTCCAATCTCATGCTAGGGAAGGTTAATCTGTAAAATGGGAGAAACTTACTAGTAATTAATAATTCCCACTTCTTGTATTTCGTAATGATTGTGTTAGAGGAGCAATCTCTTCAACTCATCAATTACCATATTAAGTACACATAAAGTAGATATGCACCCCATAATTATGTGGGTTTTGTTATAAACCTAACTTGGGTTTTGTGCAAGTTTACATTGACTAAATTACACTAATACATTTGGCCTCAAATTCCGACGAACAAGGTATTTTGTGATCAAATTTCATTTTATTTTTTAAATGCCCAATAATATTGAAATGTTGATGACGTTTTCTGATGAAGCCCGTGTTAGTCAGAATTCGGATGACCACAGGCATTATGAAAAAAAAAGAAGAAGTGTGCGTTCATTTGAAAACCACGCATGATGGATTGAATTAGCTCTCAACTTCCTCTGCCTTTGCCAATTCCTTTGTTTCTTTTGCCTCTTCCTTTGCCTCTGCCTTTGCCTCTGTCTCTGCCTCTGCAAATTGGGTTCGACGTGTCCTTCTCCCTTTAACTCTCGACTTCCTAATTAACAACAACAAATTTATAGCCGAGTGTTTTTTTATCTTTAAAGCCTAGCAGGGATATCAAAGGACTCATTTTTAACTTGCTCTTGAACAAGACTATCACTTCAAGGGCATCTATATGAATTATCTTTTCCTAGTTTAAAATTGGGTTGTCTAGCAAGTGATATCAAAGGATTGAGTAGCTATTTTGGAGGGTATCAAACTATTGGAGATGGTGAAATTCCTATAGATTTTTGCATGCCTGTAAATTCGTGTGGACTTGCAGGTTGTGTGTTTGAATCAAGTAAAGTTGGCTGGAGGCAATTTAATTTCAGAGTGTGTGTCTCATAAATTTGAGCTTGTCATCCTACCAGTATGTTCTCATTTATCTATTTTTATTTACTTTCCTAATACTATAGTTCCTAGTTATTGAAAAGTATTCCAATTATCAATTATGTTAGATAAAGGCTAAAAGTATTGTATAAAAATTAAAAAATAAGTAAACCCTATTTACTATACCAGAATTGGGACATAAGCAATAGTGATGTCCACATATTTATCTAAGTGGTGTTACAAAATAGGCTTCAACTTCCAAGTTTTGTCAAATCCACAGAAAAATCTTTTAAAATCAAATAAGGTGATAAGCATTTGAATCTTCCATAGTTCAATTTGGCACCAGTTGTAGAGTGTGTTGGGATTCAATCTAACACTTGGAATTTTTTCTTGAATGCCCCCTTGTGCATATAGGCTTATTTTTCCCATCATATATAACAAATTTGAGAAATCTTTAAATGGATCTCCCTCAGTCAAATTTGTCTAGGTGTCGTTCCTCTTCATTCCACCTGCTATTATCATATGTTGAAAGTTGCAAAAGCCGAAAAAATTTCTCTATCCAGGAAGATTTTGGTCATTTTTCTCATTTTTTGTGGAGTTGCAGAATTTTTGTTGACTATTGTTAGTCCCACGTGGAAGCTCTGCTAAGTATATTGGGTTTTTTTTCTCTTCATATATTTTTATTTCCTCCTTTTGTGGGTTTTTAATGAATAGTTGGACTTTTGTCTCTTTGTCCCAATATTCCATTCTCTTCTGCCCCTAATAACCTATTTGAGGTTGTAGAATGAAGAGTTATCTTTAATTCAAGACAGGTTTGAATGTCACCCATGGATTATAAAGAAAGTTCTAACGGTTTTGTCAAAACTATCATTAAACCCTTGTTGACAGGGTTACAACAAAAGAATTGATTATAACTCTTAATGTAACTGCTTAAGTTTCTTCATATTTTAGATTCTAATAGTCAATTCAATTCTCTTTCATATGAAGTTGGTTTCATGTTGATTGGTTGTATAGATTATAAGAAATCTTATGCCCTAGTAGGCTAAATATGGAATGAGCCTAAATGCCATTGACTCAAAACCACATTATGAATGATAAAACCTTGAAATTTTCAAATTAAAACCTTAATACATTATGAATGACTTGAATGAATTCTTTGTAAATTAATCATTCCTAATTTGATTCTATTAGATGACACAATAAAAAAGTTTCTCTTTTTTTAAAACTCAAATATTTTTCATCAACTTGCCAAAATCAAGCTTCCTTTTTAGCCAAGAAAACTATCTAAATAAAATAGTCTTCATAATTGAAGAGAGCCCAAGTTTAAGTAACATTTTAACTTCTATATAACTAGTTCTAAGAAGACTTCCATACTTGTGATATACTTTTACATAGTTTGTGAAGGTTATGCATCGAAGTTTCGATAGCCCGATTTATTTGCGTGTGAAGAAAGACTGTGTCAGAAAATATCAGCGAAGAACAAAATAAGGAGACAGTTTCTAGATTGTGGTTTAAATTGAAAAGAAAAGGTAATGGAAAATTTTATTGTCCCTACAAAATTTGTAAGGGCTTAAATACTAGAAGACTTCTAATCAAAACAACTAAGAAACATTGTAGGTAGCATGGTCACATTGAAGGGGGACATGATTATCATCCACTGGTAAGTTGTTCATTATATCGTTTTAACAATTTATATACATAAGAAATCATTTCATGATGAGATCGTGATCATGGTTTATTTATGTTGATCATTTTTATATAGGTTGAGCTCCCCAAGGCACATGATATGGACCAACACAACCTAGAGAATATGTTTTTCAAAGTGGAGGAACACAGAGGTGTGAATATCGAAGCTGGAGATAATTATCCCATGGAAGATGACGATCATGCGCTAGAAAACACAATTGAAGATGATGGTACAAATACATTGGTCCATGACACATTTAGTACTGACACAGCCGATCATGATGATCAAGATGACTTTGATGTTGTTCATGATTTACCTGTACTTGAGAAGGCATACAAGCCCCTTTATGAAGGCTCCCAAACAACTCTTCTCTCTATTGTATTGTTGTTGGTTAACTTCAAGGTTATGAATGGTTTATCCAGCATAACAATCTCATGTATGTTAAGGTATGTCATATATTTCATTATAGTTAATAAAGGGTGAATCATGTAGCATTAATATTCTTTATATTAACAAATTAATATTCTATAGATTGATAGGTGAGTTTTTGTTACCACCATCAAATATTATACCTCGCTCATACCGAGAATTATCTTCCATTATGAAAGATATTGAAATGGAGTATCAAGCAATAGATGCTTGTCCCAATAATCATATTATATATCATAAACAACATGAATTTGCAACAGAATGCCCTGAATGTCATATCAGTAGATATCGAACAGATCAAATAACAAAAAAGGTGCCTCACAAGGCTCTTCATTATATTCTCATTATTCCATGTATGCAACAATTATTCAAGTGCACTAGCTTGGCACAATTTATGGATTACCATGCACACAATAGAAGTCGAGATGACATTATTTGAATGCCTATGGATGGTTCAACATTTATGGACATAGAAGAAAAGTGGCCACACTCTAAAGAAGAACCTCATAATATCAAGCTTTCATTGGTAGTGGATGGTGTCAATCCATTTGGAGAGATGAGATCTGTTTACTCGATGTGGCCAGTTTTTGTTATCAACAATAACATTCCTCCATGGATGTCAATAAAGAGGGAGAACATAATGTTGGTGATGATTGTTCCAGGTATTTTATCATTTAATAGTCATCTACATTTAATTATAAATATTGCAGTAAAATGGTCATAATAATTATGTAATGTTTTTGTTCATTCAACTAGATAAGTACCAAATTAAAGATATGAATGTATATATTGAGCCTCTTATCGATGAGTTGTTGGAGTTATGGAATGGTGTCACTATGTATGACATCTCTAGAGCAATAAGACAAAGACAATTTCAATTCCATGCAATGCTTGTATGGACAATACATGATGCCTCAGGGCTAACACATTTTTGTGGTATGTTACAGTGTTCAAGTTGCGCATTAGAATTATAATTATAAAAATTAACATATTTAATCCAATTATACATTATCTTGTAGGTCTTAAAACAAATGGAAAATTTACATGTCCAGTTTGTCATCCAAAGATGAAATCCTGTCATTCAAAAAGTTTAGGAAAGAAGGTGTTTGATGAGTATAGGCACTTCCTCCATAGAAATCATAAGTATCAAAATACTGAAAAACATCTTTTCAATGGGAAAGAAGAGACTACATCAAAGCCACGAAGAATGACACCTTTCCTATGGAAGTCAGAATTTAATAGAATTAATCGTCAAGGTAATGTCATTCCATATACTGGTTTATGTTTGGAATTTGTATTTTTCTATTGTGTTTTGTTTACTGATGATGTAATTGATAATCATGAAGGTCGTCAAGGCATTAATGACCACCTTCCAAAGGGACTAAAAAGTTATTCGAGACAATTTAATAGGTTGCCCTACTATGAGAAGCTACAAATGGTGCATTTGTTTGATACTATACATATTGGAAAGAATATAATAGAGACATTATGGAAAATATTGGAGGGAAGGCGTGACAAAGAAAAAATTGTCAAAATTTGTAGTGACATTCATGAATCCAATCATGCAATGAAAAATGTCATTCAATCAAATAGCAATAGAGACCAGATTAATATAAGTGCCCTTCCTTGGTTATTAACAGACTAACAAAGCAATGCTATAAAATAATTTGTATGAAAAATTCGATTTCCCATAAGATTTGCTACGAACATAAACAGTCTCATATCAAAGAAAAGTGAATTTGGGCTAGGGATGAAAACACATGATTGGCATACCTTCATTAGGGTAATTCATGTTCTTGTGTATTTACTAAATATTTGTATACTACACATGTACTATTCATTGTATTATGTTAGAAAATAATGAAAAGATCATTTGATAATTGTTGCAGTATGTTCTACCTCTATCTCTCCCAGACAACTTTGACAATAATGTCAAGCAAGTCATATGTGATCTTGGAAAATACATGAGGTAAGTAGTGCTCTTTGTTCAATTTGTTGTATAGATAATATTTTTGAGATTTTTTTTACTTGTTATGTAATATATTGTATATTATTTTATAAAGTCTCGTTTATATATTTTGGCATCTTGAATCTCTTCTAGGTGGTTGTCATCTAAAGAAATCCATAAAGAGAATATAAAATATTGGAAGAGAAAAATTCTTCATTTAATGTGTGAAATGCAAAAGTGTCTACCTTCAACTTTTTTCAATGCACAAGAACATTACCTCATACACCAAGTTAAGGAGATTGAATTGTGTGGACCCATACACATTAGGTCAATGTGGATGGTTGAGAGGCACTTGAAATTTTTTAAGGATTTGGTTCGACAAAGAGCACATCCTGAGGGATATATGGTATACCAGACTATGGTGTACATTGTTGAATATCTTCCTAAGTTTGCAATAGAGTTCCACATAGATTACAGTTGGGATCCCAACCCCATTAACAAATTCAAAGGGGAGTAATTGATGGGGAAAGGTAGATTAAGGAAAGTGAGAGGTAATTATAAGATGTTATTTTAGTTAATTAACTCTTAATCTTCTAAATAAATCGGTTGTAAGTCATCTATTAATTATTTGTACAGTTGGTCGGGAGTGGGATGCACTACATTTGTATATTGCAAACAATCTTGATTGGATAACGGTGTGGATTGAACGATGTCAACATTCTGGTTGCACATTAACATGGGAAGGTGTGGCTTCATTGGTTAAAGAAGCTCATCGTAATGGAGATTCCAATGTTACGCAAAGGGAAATTGATTTAGCATATGGCTTAAGAGATAAATAGGTATGTATAATTTTATTAATCACTCGTATGTGTATCAACTCATGATGCAATAATTTTAACATGTTAGACATATTGTAGGTCAAACACCACAAGGCTATCTGTTGCAATGGCCATAAATTTTGCATCAAAAAGTTGGATGACACAAAGAAAACTTATGATTTTGGGATAACTGTAGTCTTTGAGGTGACCAATATTTCATCTAGAAACAACATACATCCTCAAGAGTCTCAAAATCAATACTATGGCATTTTGGATGATATACTTGAGTGTGACTTTAATTCCTTCAAATTAGTTTTTTTCGTCGTCAAATGGTATAGGCTACGAATAAATAAAAATGATCCTAATAGAACTATTATTGAACATGATAATGGATTTACAATGGTTAATACAAGGTTGTTTGAGCCAGTTGGGGATGAGCCCTATGTTCTTCCAAGCCAATATGAGAAAGTATTTTACTCAGAGGTTCCACATAAACTGGGTTGGTCATTTGTTGTTAGATATGATCCAAGAGGAAGGCTCATAAAGTATAATGAGATGGAAGAAGAAGATACCAAATAAGTAGAAGATGATGCAGATGATGATGATGATGATGATGATGATGATGATGGTGATGAGGGTGATGACGATAATGATGATGATGATGATGATGATGATGATGATGATCATCATCATCATCATCATCATCATCATCATCATCATCATCATCATCATCATCATAATCATCATCATCGTCATCATAATCATGATGGCGATGATGATCATGATGGCCATGATGATGAGTTGGATGAAGAAGAAGATCAATGACATGAATGAAATGTATGACATTTTTTTAAATTTGTGTTTATTTATGGAATTTGGACTGTTTATTAGCTATGTGATGGATGGTGATTTAAAATACATATGTGATGGGTTACATGTTTATGATGATACATTTGATATTTTTTGAACTTTGTGTTTATTTATGGAATGTGGACTGTCTATTAGCTATGTGATGGATGGTGAATTATGATACATATGTGATGCCTATGATGCTCAATTATATATATGATGATACATATATGATGCTTATGATGCTCATGATAAATATGTATTTATTGTTTATCAAATTACAAATGTAATTCTTATGATGCCCAATTGTTGGTATATATTTTCTGTGATGTTGCCACCCTTGGTGTAAACAGGTAATTGACTATAGACATCACCAACCTTTTAGATGAGGATCCTGCACAGTCTACATAAAGTAAACATAAGGAATAAAAAATAATACAATTATTATAATGATTGCATATTATTCATGTTGTGTACTATGTAATTTTTAGTATACGTATCATGTAATTTTTAGCTAACATAAGATAATTGAATTACATATGCAGGAACCAGAACTCCTTTGACGAGGATCCTGCACAGTCTCATGTATAAATAGGTATATGTCAATACACCCTATAGAAATAGTTTATTTTTAAAAAATTAATAGGAAAACAAACTTCCTCAGTTCTTCAAACCTCGACATTAGCAGCAAATCTAATACAGTTATCAACACTTGAGGCCCCAGTTGTACTTATTCAATTTTTAATCTCAATGACAACTTCAAGGCCAACTTCTTCATCAACATTACTCTCATTTGCAAAATATCTCTCTCATTACCAACTAAGTCTCTCATTTGATGGAGTGCAAGTACCACCAAATAGGTATTTGTCAGACGTGTCTTCCTCGAGTGAGGGAAATGTAGGAATAGTTGATGAAAGTGAGACATGTAGTAGGTCTAAAATAGGGAGATCAACTAGTGGTCAAAATATTAGAAGAAAATTCAATAAATGCATGGAATTTTTCCTTGCTCAAGGGGGGTCATGTTCTGATAATGATGAGACCAAAGGCGACACCGATGTGCACTTGAGGTACAAACATCTACAGAAACAATGGGTACCCAAGGAACTTCCTCCAATAAACACTGACTTTTGTGTTAACGAGAGGATATATCGCATAGCACCTTCGTCGTTACATGGTTTGGGTCTATTTTCCATGGATGACATAAAAGTATGTTACAATAAAGTTGCTGAATTGATGGAGTATTTCGAACCTTGCTACAATTACAAGAATTAGATGCAGATTGTTCAATATAAAAAAAGTATGCGTAGGTATGCACTATCAACAAATTATATAAAACAGAAAGATAATGATCAAAGTAAACAAGTGGTTTTATACATTGATGGAAGGCCAAAAGCAACATGGAATATTGCAAGTTTAATAAATTGTACGTGACCTAGGTTAACTAATAAGCAACCCAATTGCATATTTGAGGCGCACGAGGGAAATCGTGTATTCGTATGTGCGATAAAATCAATAAGTGTAGGGGAAGAGCTGTTAATCAATTAAAATTTGAATCATATAGATACAAACAAAGTTACTAACATGGGGGTGGTATGTACTATATACCATTTAAACCAACCTCCAATTAATGACTCGAATATACCATCTTATTATTAATTTTTTTTGCTAAGTCTATTGGTTTCATTTTGCTAACGTGTTTATATTTTTTCTTTGTCACAGGGCGACCTGGATCCATCACATAGCACAAACAAGGATGTAGGTCCCAACACTTCTACTGAGCAGTTAAATCTCATTGTAATTATACAAATTAGATAGAAGAAAACTGTTACATTACTATGTTATTTTCTTGAGTGTTTTAGAGTAATTTTGATAGTGTTAATAATATTCTTGTCATAGATTGATGTTCGAGGAAAGGGAAATGAACCTCCCTTACATTAGCACCTCAGTACAATATTAAGCAATGAGGACTATGCAATTTCCACAAACCCTGTAGAAGTGATAAAAATGTCTATCACAAAAATTAATAAAGAGATTGTTGCTTTGGTATGCACGACCCCTCACACTGATGAGATAAAAGATAGGTTGAATCAATTGAAGCAAGCAATAGAAAACATGCGAGTAAGTAGTAATGAAATCTTTAATTATAACAAAAGTTCAATAATGGTTTATATTTTATACTCTTTTATGTCACTAACTAAAATATGGACATGTTGTTTTTACATAATTTCATGTGTCATCATCAACCTGGTGGACATGATCAGGGTATTGCAGGTAGTGCAAGTGATGGCCATGTTCTATATATTAAAACTACTCCTTCTTTGGACTTGTGAAATTTCTTTTTTAATGCTAGTGTTATTTACATAGGCCTTTCCCTGTCTATACTATTGCTCTCTCTTTAGAATGAATAATAATAAGTTTTGTGTGTATATATGATTGTAATAATAGTTTATTAAACTATTAATAAAGTATTTAGTTGCACAATTAGAAGTTCTCATTTCATCTGATCTGATCACTTATGTTTTAATTTACTATTATTAAATTATATTTCAAAGTAGGTAAATTACAAAGACCAATAAGATAGCGTGAAGTTTGACAACATGAGATAACACATTGAAGCAATCTAAATAAATAGATTCCATGGACTATCTTTTGTAAGGACTATACTAGTTTATCACTTACACTGCCCTCTTGTCACAAATTTCCATACCTTTGTCAGGCATCAAAACCTACCTTCCTTATTCTCCTTCATACTTTTGTATCATTAAGATTAGCATCGAACACTTAATAAAGGTTCATATTTATTTACAACTCTTAATAAAGGTTCATCCTTGTTTACAATTCTTGTAGTTTTCATATATTTTATGTATTATTCTTTAGGTGTTGCCAATATTCCTGTGGAAGGCCGCCTCATTCGAGGTTAGCCACATCTATATTGTCGACTGCAATGTTGGCAACAAGCAACATGCACGCATCCTCTACTACTCATCATGTTGACCCGCCCACTGTTGGTAGATCCATCTTTTTCTCTCTCTTTTGTTATGTGTTTATTTCCCTTGAAGTGTTCTTTCTTGGGGGCATTTCATAGTGGATTCATTTTCTGCAGCAGGAGATGCACATGAGGACACGCTAGAGGCGAATACTAGTGATAACATACCATCATTTCCTGGATCTTCCCATATTGCTAGTATAGGAACGTTGCAGACCACATTGGTGGTGAGCGACAAAGAATTGATTCCCTTGAAGATACAAAAGGTTCCAAGTACTTTATAATTATTATTATATATAGTGTAATTGTAATTTACTTACTGATCACTCATTTTGGACTAATGATCCCATGATTTTTTTGCAGGAAATGATATTTTTTTATAAAAATCTTAATGACATTGCATTGCAGATGTTTGGGCCCACCATACATAAAAGATGGAACATTATATGTGAACTAATCCTAATCCACTATTTTTATTTCACATCATTTTTAGAATATTTTTCCTTTGATCCATTTCTTGAGATATTTTAAAGGTAGCTTCAGTTAATTTCTGAATCTAATAGGTTTGTTTTTTCTTCAAAGGTGGAATGACCAAGAAAACAGGTTAAAAGATGAACTCATAAACCATATGGTTGAGTTGTTTAGAAATGACACATTCGACAAAACCAAGCTCCTTGAAAAAGATGCCACATATCTAAAGTATGCGAGGGACCAAGACATAACACATTTAGAGAAGAATGTAAAGTATGAGCGTCCCCCCATGATTCCAAAGAGGGAGTGGAAGGACTTGATTTTGGATGCGAATGAGAGAATTGAAAAGAAAAAAGGAAATACACCACCAAACGCCAAAAGAACGTATGTGATACTATTAAGAATGTAATTATGTACTAATTACTCTTTATATTTATATAATCTAACATATTTAAAACTTTTCATAGATTGAGTGACACGTCAAAGGCAACCAAGGAAAGACAAGAAAAGAATGGGAAACACAGACTCGGCTCTAGGGGTTATATGAAACTTGCCGCATGAATTGTAAGTATCAGTAAATAAAATATCGCATCAAAATATTTATAAATTGCAAAAAAAAAAAATTTATCAAACAATACAAGCAAAATTCATGATACTAAGCAAAAATGTAGGGCTCTAAATTCAATAGAGCGCCCACACAAGATGCCATGAGAATTGCCTACCAACAAGGCTATACAACCGTGGTTGAATGGCTACAAGAATTAAGTGGGCAAACATGAGATTTTGGTGCATCCCTCACACAGGTAAATAAGCTATATGAAAATAATTTCAAATTGAATACTTTACCAATAATCTATTTGATGTTAAGTTCCAACATAAAGTGAATTTATTTGTTTTAATCAAGCAAGCAATTATAACAATGCGCATGACATTGGAATGCATCTTGATAATCATGGAACACAACCTCCACATGAAGGTCTAGATGTGCATCCCAGTAGTGGAGGTATTCATTTTCTATTGAATTTTTTTTATGTAATTATTAATACAAATAAATATCTTAAATTGTAATAATTAATGTAACCTTTTTTGTTAATATTTTAGAGCATGTATTCGGTGGTGACCAAGTGGAGCATGATCCAGGTAGATAACATCAAGAATGTAATGTTCTTGAGTCGGGTAAAGAGGACCACTGTTATTCCTTTAAACAATTTAATTGCAATCAGTTTATTTATTAATGTAACCTTTCGTATTTCAACTCGAAAGGATCTAGAGGGTGTTCAACATGTTGAGGTTGAGGCTAGACAAAATGATTTTGAAGATTATGTGGCCCCATCAGGTAAAGAGCACCACGGTTATGTTCTTTAAATTAATGAAATACTTGTAACAAAAATAAAAAATGATTTAAATTTAACCCATTTCTTTTTATTGCAGAGGACCCCCCTTTGCATCGGTGTCCTCGTCCTCAGAAGAGGACTAGGCATACATCGAGATCACGAGCAGAGGGTAGGACAACTGAAGAGGGGGGAAACGATGAAGAAAATGATGCTCCACTTAGACTTTACATAGCTTCAAAAAAAACACAAAAAAGAAATGATTGTAATCTACATTATTTGATAATGACTGCTTTTTATGTGTTAATTAATGTAATTATGTGCTAAAGAATGTTCATGAATGATATGTGTTAATTAATATTGATGAATGTTGTGTGTTAACAAGCATTAATGAATGTTATGTATTATTGAATGTTATTTTTTATTAATGGATGAAACAATGAATGAATGTTAGATGTTAACGAGGAATTTAGAGTGATGTTAGGGGGGGGAGGGGCCAAATGAGCTTCCACCTTCACGTGGTTGGCCCTGTTAAGTACAGAATATTAAACTATTCTTGAAACCAAGTGAAGCTCAATAAGATAACACACTTTTCAATATTTCATTATGTTACACAATTAATCTTATTGAATAATGTATATTGAATCTTAATTGTAGGGTCCAACAGAGCCAACACGAACAACAACACCACAAGTAAGTGGTTTGTTTTTAAGTTTTTTTTTCATGATAACCTAGGACGGTTCATTTGCAATGTTATGTGTAACTGTGAAGGTGAGAAATTTATATTTTTTGTGTTTTGACGTTTATTTTTTGTTCCAAGTGAATGACTTGGAAGAGGTCAGTGATTACTATAAAAATAGGGGTTGCTTTGATGAAATCATATCTGTGTTTGTGATGAGCAGCAACACTGGAAGGAACTTACATATTTATATATTCAAGATGATGAATATGATAATGCTTCCACTACTATCATGAACCATTCTCCAGAGGCATGTGATCATATACAATTCAAAGATGTTGTAGTTAAAGTGGCCAATGTTGAATTGTACTACAAAGTTGTACACTTTTATTTGCAAGAACACCCAGATCTTATTAATGACCTCTTGAATGTCATTTCCCTTAGGGTAGACCACACACGAGTGGTTGACATCATGTGTAAGGTATGGCTCTCAACTCTTTTATTCTGTTACTATTTTTAGGATTACCAAGATGTCTTTCACTTGGGTATTAAGTTTTTCTAGATGTTCTCTTTAGCAACTATTTGGTTTGGAAAATTTTCATGAGTATCTTTTGTTCTGTTGTATTTGTTATCAATGTTGGACATCTCCATATTGTGAAGTCGTACATGGTTACCTTCAAGAATCTATAGATATACACGATAACTTTGATCAAATAGGGATTGCTCAGAGGGTGAGAGGAACTTCTCTATTGGTTCTTTCATTTAAGTTAAAGTGGGATGTAATTTAGCATTTGAATAGTTTTCTAATGATCTTCAATTTAAATTAAGTTGAGAAACATGAACTTCTTGAATTTCAGTTAAAGGCTTTTCTATAGCGAATTTTCAAAAAACCAGTGACCCTTCGAGGAGGCAAATGATTCTTGAATTATGTCTGGTTACATTTATTGCTTGCTGAAAATTATGAAATGCTTACTTATAAATGTTTACGAAGTTGTTCCTATCTAAATTAAAAGTATGATTACTTGATGAATATTGCTTCTGAAAATACCTGATTTAATTATATCAGATCAACAATAGACTAGTGCTTTCATCCCTTACTGATTTCATACTCTTTCAAAATGAAAGATCCTACATATAACCATGGAGACAATTTTAATAACTTGTTTTCAAAACAAGACCATCAAATCAAAAGCATCTATATGGATCGTAATTGAAATATAAAATGTAGTTAGTCTTATTGAATTTTAACTTTGCTTTGAAAGACCAATAAGACAATTTGGAACTTGCCAACCAACCTTTCAAACTAATGCTCAAACTAGAAATTAGTCTAAATCACAATAGCATAAGATAGCACATTGACCCAATCTAATAAAATAGATTTATCACATGGAACTAATCAATCAATTGAAAAGCATATACCATTCAGAATGAAGAACACTTGAAATTTATATTGAAAATAGAATCAAACCAGTTGATTTCAATATGTATCATCCATCAACTTTGATATTTCCAGAAAACAAACTACATAAGTGTTGTATAAAATTGTCTTGATAAGATCATAAAACTTGAGGTATCTCCCCCACTTGTTCTAAAAGACCCTCCATTTATAGATGAGGATTTAGTTTGAAAGTGAAAGGGCATACCCTTTCATTAAAACTAAAACTAACAAAAACTAACTAAAAGCTAACTTCCTAAAAACTATCTCTACAATATGAACATATTATAAAAACATAGAAAAACATGACTCTAGGCTCTAACTTAGACATCAGGTCTGGTCTCCCAGTATCCTTCCGCACTTCTGGATATGCTCCAAGTACTTCTCTGACTTATATGTGTATGCATCATGGATGATATCCCTGACAATGACTTCTAGCGTGACAAAGTTTTCCATCTATTTCACAGTCTCTTTCAATTAAATTCCATCAATTTGGGCAATATCAAGGGTGACATTGAGAAGACTACAACATTCTGAGATCCATACATCTTTATTTTTCATCTCACCCTTCCGATCAATTAACTCAAGGAAACCATGTTGAACAGTATGTTTGCATTCATCATATTCAAACTGTAATTCTTCATCAAATTTATTATGTTTAGCTAGCAACCTATTTATTTTTTCAATTTCTTTTGTTTCCGCTTTGGCCACTAATACATTTGATCTAAAATTCTGACGGAGAAGGTATATTGTGAACAAATTTGAATTTTTTTTGAAAAATTGCCCGCATTCATCAGAATTTTGATGATAATTCAATATCTGTTTTCGACAGAGAAGGAATTGGCAATGAAATTTGTGCTTTTTTACAAAAAGTGCCCGCGTTCGTCAAAATTCTGACAACTGCGGGCTTTACTTAAAAAAAACAAAAGACCAAGACATTTCAAATCATTTTCACGGCCTCTTCCTATTCTCCCGTTGCCACCCCAACAACGTACTCCCACCTAGAGTAAGCATACTCCAGGTTTGGATGAGGCATGTGAACCATTTTGACTGATTAATGCTAGCTCCAAGCATTCTTGGCTCATGGAAGAGGGTTTGCAAAAATGGTCGCAATGTCGGCTCATGGAATAGGGCAAGTGTAAATATCTGTCAACATCCCCCAGCCTGTGCAAAAATGGGAGCAATGTCAGCTCATGGAATAGAGCATGCTCCCGGGGGCTAAAGACCAATAGGATTCATTCCCCTTCTTTCATTCATTAGTATCGGTAACCCATCTATTTTGCACCTATAGATAGTGATGTTTCTGATTCTTCATTTGTTTGGGTGCAGATGTAAAGCTCTGTCAACATCCCCCAGCCTGTGCAAAAATGGGAGCTTTGAAATGGCACACCAACTACCTCATAGAAATTGGAAGTTTTGGAACAAGGTATGAACATCTATCATAGGATAAATAATAGAGGAATTTTGTCACATGATGTAGCTACAATTGCCAGGGTACATGTTTTAAAGATGTTTAATATCATAGAATCAACATTCCAATGGTTATTTATTTTTTAAAATTTGGATATTGTATTCCCAACTGATGTCTATTTTCATGAAACTATTCCTTTAGGCAAGCAAAAAAAGCCTGAAAAAATTACACAAGGCTTAAACCATTATTCATAACCCCTAGAAAATCTCTTCATTACCAAAAAAACCTATTCATACTTACAAACATTATTCACACCTAAAACATTGTCCATGCCTAAGACATTAATCACAACATCAAATAATATTCATAGTGTAAATAAACACTATTCATGTTTAAACTATTGTTCATAGATTCATTTAACCTCAAAAATTACTCTAGAAGCTCTTGAGTCCAAATTTGTTGTTCTCTATACAAATTATGGGGTTTTAAATCTATTTAGTATGATTGTGTAATATCCCTTGTCCAATGATGATGATGCAACCTCAAATTCCTCTTATTTCATATCTAAATCAAACAAATGCCTCATTGACAGTCATAAATACATGTTATAGGCAGCTAATGTAAAATTACATGGACTGTCACAATAATGTATCAAAATCAGACTTCACTAGATTATTGACATTTCGTCAAACATTTCATGCAACCTCTGAAAACATATAACAACTACAAGCCCATTCAAATCTTATTATAAACTAGTTCCAATGCAATCATAGGATCTTTACATAGGTTGACTACCAAGAGATATGCTACTAATTTTCTAAAGACATTAGATAGTCAGTAACCGAAGCATATATCTCAAAATTACAATTAAAGAAGAGGTCTGAAGAACCTAATTAAGCTATGCCCAAGTCTGGCGATGTAAACACCAACATTACTCATCCAAAATAAAGCCATGTTAGAGTTATGATCTTCAATACTTTCTCTTAGATAAGAGATAAAATTAAAAAACCACATGATTACTACAATAAATTTATTTTCTTATTAAAAATATAAATAATTACATTAGTTATATATTCCACATAAAGAAAAGAAATGATGAAAATTATTTGTGTCTTAAATAATGAGATCAACAACTGAAAATGGGAAAATAATATCCTAATTACGACTCCCTAATTAGTATAAGATACTATTTCCAATATTATACTAAGGATAAATATTCAAGAAGTATTATAATTACACTAATACATATATCACTCTCATGCCTTCCTTAATTTGACTATTTGTGAGGATAGAGAAAATATAAATGATGAAATCTACTATTTTAAAGGGAAAATAGGGTATTTGACTTGATTGAGGAGGAGGGCACCCATAATATGGTATGGTAGGTTAACATCTCATCAAATAACATTAAATGTAAGGCCCAACGTTTAACTACTTCTAGCTGATTTGAGGTATAGATGACACTTGTTTAAGGTCCCTCTATCCAAATATGAAGTCTCAAGGGAGTTGTATGTATCAATTATTCAAGATTCTTCTAAATCTATTCCAACCTCTTCTTCCAACACATGTCTTGATGATGGTTGAGGATCTTTAAACTTTGAAAATATGAATGAACACACTCCTCTAGACATGATTTAAATACCACATTTAATTATACACATGGATGCAATGGACATGATTTAGGATGTGTGCAATGAAATGTGGAGGTTCATGAGAAATATACATTACATTTTTCTGAAGAAGATCTAGGTTTCTATCCTCCTCCTTTGTTGACATCCCCTCCCCCATTGTCTAATATATCTATGACTTTTCCAACAACTTTTAATCACAACAAGAGATAATTTTGTATGAGTTTCGTAAAGCCAACTTTATTACTCTCCCCTTGAAAAATTGAAGAAAAAACCATAAACAAAATTAGGACAATCCTTTTTTCAAGCATCATCAACTATTCCACTAATGAATGTCATGATTTGGAGATTAAAATTCAACAACTTATTGTAGTTCTAGTAACATTTAAATAAGAGGTGACAATGAGTTATACACTCATCATATCCCTTCTAAATGACATTTATAACCTATTATGTTTTTATCTTTCTATATGACATCGGTAGCTTAATTACCTATTAGGGGCTCATTGTCATTCATGGTACTACGATTTCATGTGCAATCATACTTGGGAGGCAACATAATAGCCTAGTTCTTCTTGTCTCTACATTGTGGAGCAAGAATAATAGTTGTCAATTGTTCCTTTTTTTTAAGGATCCACTTTACCTTTGTTGATTTTTATCTTTTATAACTTGATATCCTTTCTTTCATATAATTGTCCTCAATCCAAATTCTCTCCTTGCTTGGATGTGTGTGTTCCTTGATTATGACCTATTTCATTGTTTTGTAGGCAAATAAACAAAGACATCAACCTCTCATCTCTACTTATACACAAAATGGCTAATTAAAACCACTTCATATACACAAAATGTCTCTTTGCACTGATTGAGTCTCAAAAATGTGACACCCTTGTTCAACAAGGGTTGATACTCTACAACATGATGCCTATCATTCATGAGCTCAAGGTGGTTTCTTTCATGCTCAATAAAAATATGATAAAAACTTTTTGTAGTTTTGCCACCTTCATAATATCATTTTGCTATTGTTAATATCATACATCCTCATGTTATGCTGGCAATTCATCAGGCTCTTGAATTTATTCACTCTTTATATGTTAGTGACTACCTTCAAATAAATCATCATAATGACCCCTTCACTATCTTGTGTTTAATGAAAATCCTTCAACTGGACTGCATTGTATAAGAATTTGGTGTGGATCTTTCATTCTTTCCTTGATTTACTATTTTTTATTGTTCCACCCTACAATTTTGTATTTGAGGTATGTAAAATAGTTGCTCTATAGAGTTTTTTATCTCTCTGCATTCTTTTGGTTGCCTTCATTTAAAATATGTAATGTTTCCATGATTTCAAGAAATAAAGATTTTAGGAACAAGGTTTGATATGCATATATTTCTTATATACCAACACAATAATTGAATGTTGGGGGTGTTATGGATATTTTAATATAGACATTTAAAATATAGAAACCCTTGTAATAAAATCTTAGAACTAATTCCAACACCAAGAAGTACAGTTATTTTAGAGATTTTGGAAGTAACTACACATCAAATTTTGGGCGCCTTTGAAAAGAAAGTGGTATGATGAAATCTTTGGGCATAAAATAGATGAAATGCACTCCATACTACTGCTGCACAATATTTTGGTCGATGATATTTTTAAAATAGTAAAGGAAGGTGTATGGAACAACCAAATTATTATCATTATAAATAATGAATATTTTAAGATCCTTTTATGATGTGTAAGTTGAGAATATTTTATGAAAGGTCCCTAAATGAATGCACTTTAAACTGATTTTAGCAATGACTATTGGATGTAGACAAAATGAATAATTTTTGGATTAGGATGGTACACAAAATCTACTATCAAAAGGTTGTTAAAAATTCTTGGGACTAGGAGGTGTGAACTGGCCTACTCTTCTTCTTTTCATGCCATCAGAATTTGAGTTTGATTTTCATCATTTACTTTGCCAAATTCTTCACACGTAACTCCTGAATCAATTTCCTACACACAAAATGAAAAAAATAGGTTTGTTGATGGGGGCTTTCCTAGGTCAGATAGGTTTGAATATACCTTAAAGTGTGAAATATGGAAGGTTTGTATTCTTAATCTCCTGCCCATTTCTTAATTTAAAAGATGATATCTTTATTAAATATCTCCTCTATTTTTTGAGGTAGACATCTTTAGGAAAAGATCTCTTCCTCCCTCTTTAAAATCATCCCTTTACACTTGTTGAAAAATATCTCTTTTACAACTATCTCTTCCTTTCTTATAGCAATGAGGCATGTACAAGGATCTTTCTTCCTAGCTTGGGATGCATGTATGTTTATTAAGGGTATCTTCTTGGCGTTGAAGGTGCTTATCCTTGATCGTTATCTACCTTAAGATATCAACCTAGAGGTATGTTGACATCTTAAGGAGAGGCATATGAGCTCTCCTTTTTTCTCGTGTTAATTCATTTATGTTATATCCTCAAACTAGAAGTGTCGTGTTACATAGCGCCCCTTAGGGCATGGTTATTATTTTTTTGAGATTCATTACTTGGAATAGCATGGATTAATGATAGTGTGATCATTGTTGTTGTTTACACCTTTGCATGTGTTGGTTATTATTGTTGTTTGTGTTTTGTGTCACTACAACAACCATTTTGCAGTAGATTTTTTGGATTGCCTTGCGAACAAATGGGTTTGTTTGTTAATCTTCTCTATCATGGATCACCTAGCACAACACAACTTGCTAGCCAATGAAATCCATGATGTAGCATGAACCACCCAACATTACACAACTTATTAGCTAGTAGTATTCACATTTCTTCTCTTTTCTCTTATCATATGACTAATAGTAAGCATCTCCTTAGTAGGCCTATAAGTCATATCTCTTCTCCTATGATAGAGTGTTCAAGTACAATTGTTGGGACTAGGAGGTGCGGATCGACTAGATCCTCCACCTGTCAGATGTAGACAAAATGAATTCTTTTTGGATTAGGATGATACACAAAATCTACTATCAAAAGGTTGTCAAAAATTCTTGGGACTAGGGGGTGTGAACTGGCCTACTCTTCTTCTTTTCATACCATCAAAATATAAGTTTGATTGTCATCATTTACTTTGCCACATTCTTCACACATAACTCCTGAATCAATTTCCTACACACAAAATGACGAAAATAGGTTTGTTGATGGGGGCTTTCCTAGGTCAAACCTCGGGTTGTGAATTAACCTTGAAGTATAATGTTTTCCTTTTGAGGGAAAGGATAGATCTAATCTTAAAATACTTAAAATTGAACATGATACCTTGATGAATCTTTCTTGAATCCTCACACAAGGTTTTAGGATGTCATGCAGACTATTGATCATGAATGTTGTGCTTTAACTTTAATTCTCCTTCAATGCTTCATGAATGCTTGATTTCTTGTTCACTTGGAATTGAATCGATTTATAATTAAGAGATCACTTGAATTGTAGGTAGAACCCTTCAAATGACAGGGTAGGCTTCCTTTTATACCTAATCATACATAAAGTGTTTAAATTTTTTCTCACACATGAGGCAATAAATGAGGGGTCATATTTTGGGTCCCAATCACAAGTACCAAGGCACCTAAGGCATCCTAGTCTTGTCAATGAGGACTTAAACTTGAACAGAGGTTGAGGAAGGAGTTGAAAATGCAGATTTCAAGATGATGTGAGTAGAATCAAAGTGGGCATGAAGCAAAACATGCCTAGGGGATATTTAGGATGGGACATGCTAAAGTGGGCATCAATGTCTCAAGATCAGATGGACCTTAAGTGATTGTCTTCCTTGCATATGATTTGTTTAGGTGGTAAACTTCACCGTTCTACTCACAATAATTTTATTAAGTCTCAAATATAGGGCTCATAACTTATTAATGATACAGTGAAAGTCCTTCATGAAGGACTTATAGAAGTATTTTTGGATGAGTCTTTGTCAAGTGCAGAGAAAATACAATTGATGCTTAATGGATTTAAGGAACGTGCTTTCAAATTGGAAGCCAAAGTTTTGAAGGATGTAGAGAAGAAGGTGGAAGAGAAAAGACTAGAAGTTTTGGTGATTAGATGTGCAACAACACATATCCAACTACAAGAAAGGATAATTTTTTTTTAGAAAAGGTAAAGGATGTAGTGGAGGCATACATGTTTTAAAGGAAATGTTCTAAATATACTAAGGATATTAAGGGTCACATAAATATTATAGCATCATAAATTGTACAACTATCCAATACTATAGACATGAAGAATGATGCAGAACAAAACAAAAGGCTTCAAATAGAAAACGTGTACATGCAACTAAATCCATTGACTAATCAGAAGAACAAAATCAAGAAATGGTTCTATCATCTGAGAGATGTTGTAGACTTGCAACTCACCAGCATGGTGAGACTGTTTGAAGACTCTTAAAAAGCTTGATTTGGTGGTGAAGGTTTCAGATAACTGTAGGGAGACAAAGGATATTCTTTTGAATATTTAAAGTCAATACAATATTTTGGCCTCTACGTAAGAAGATTGGAAGACCTCTTGGTATCAACTCAAGTTCGTTAGCAAGGGCATCATGCCCCCTGCCATGCAAGCTACTTAGTTTTTGCAAGTAAGAATTTTTTTTGTTTTGGTTATGGTTGTGGTGTTTGTAGGGAGATATTTACAAATTTATATCTATTTTCACTATTTAATGGTTTATGGGTTTGTAATGGTAATTTAATGTTCTTTCATATTTTTGTATAGATACTTTATAATAGCCTATTATGGTGATTTGTTCTATTATGGATAATGTTGTGGGTCAGATGACTTTTTCGTCGGTGCATGAAAGCATTGCATGAGTTCTACTTTTAAAAATTACATGAAACATTTTTAATTTATTTGATTCTGTGTTATTTGAAAAAAAGATTATCAATGATGTTTCCTTTCTCCAAGAATTGGATCTAGGATCTTTCTATTAGATAATATGTAACATTCAATGAATAAATATTTTCTTTACAAATGCTTATTTTATTTAATTATCATCTAATCGTGAATTATAATTTATATCTGTGTGGAAGCAGAAGATAAAAGTTGAAGTCTCGTGTGCAAGTAAATTTCATAAAAGAAAGCAAGCAGACATTATCTTGAATAAAATGGAAACAAGCTCATCAGCTACCTAGAAGAGAGCAATTGGAGAAAAGAAGAGGAAAGTGTTAAAGGGTGATAAATACATAGAGAGTATGCAATACAAACAAACAATGTCTAGAGTGTGTGATGTGACTTCTCTAATTTATGTTCAGAGGGACTAACTGGTTTTGGAATTCTTGGGAAACCTATTGGGCCACACTTGGAGGAAATCAATGTGTTCATGCAAGGGCCACCTTTTTTCTATTATGAGAATGATGTTTTTGCACCGAAGGATATTTGGAAGATAATATCCGAAAATTTCTATAGTGTGGAACCAGAGTTGGTGGATTCGAAGTACTTTTCGGCTTCCAAAAGACCAAGAGGTTATGTACACAATCTCCCAATAGAAGGGCGATTTCAAGCATTACCTCTCCCCCCCATGAATATTGAGGAAGCACTTCCTCAGACAAAGGATGGCCTCCATGGGATCAAAGAAAAAAATTGAATTGCATAGACTCTAGATGATGTGGTAGTGTCCTTCATGAAGAACTCTGCACTATAATTGAAAATTTACGAGGGAAATTGCAAGATAGTGTACATAAATACATTCTTGAAAAGTGTGAAGAATGTAACTTGGTTTGGGTGGGGCCAGGTCAGGCTGCTCTAGAGGTTGACGAGATAGAAATTATATTAGGATTTGAAAAAGATCACACTCATGGAACTTCGTGTGCGACTGATCGATTGCATTGTTTGGGTAATGCATTCCAAATAGATACAATTGCATACCATTTATATGTCTTGATATCATTTTATCCTGATGGCATTAAATTAAATTACTTTCTCTTCTATCTGCTATTGGTGGAGCAGAGGTTGCATTGCATCGACCTAGGATACATATTTCTGCAGATGCAACACAAGTTAAATGTATCCCAGGTCGATGCAAAGCAACCTTTGCTCCAGAGATCACTAGAAAATAGAGAAAGAAATTTAATTTAATGCCATCGGGATAAAAGGCTTTCAAGATAGATAAATGGTATGCAACTGTATCTATTTGGAATGCATTACCCAAACAACGCAATCCATCAGTCACACACGAAGTTCCACGAGTGTGATCTTTTTCAAATCCTAATATGATTTCTATCTCCTCAACCTCTAGAGGAGCCACGTGACCTAGCCCCACCCAAACCAAGATCCATTCTTCACACTTTTCAAGAATGTATTTTTGTTCACTATCTTGCAGTTTCCCTCGTGAATTTTCAATTATAGTGCAGATTTCTTCATGAAGGACACCATCACATGGTCTAGAGTCTATGCTTCAATTTTTTTCTTTGATCACATGGAGGCCAATATTCCTTTGTCTAAAGAAGTGCTTCCTGAATAGTCATGGGGGGGAGAGGTAATACTTTAAATCACCCTTCTATTGGGAGATTGTGTACATAACCTCTTGGTCTTCTAGAAGCTGAAAAGTACTTCGAGTCCACCAGCTCTGGTTCCACACTATAGAAATTTTTGGATATTTCCTTCCAAATATCCTTCGGTGAAAAAACATCATTCTTATTTTCGGATATGGTCCTTGCATGAACACATTGATTTCCTCTAAGCCTAGCCAATAGGTTTCCCAGGAACTCCAAAACTAGTTAGTCCCTCCGGACATAAATTAGAGACGTCACATCACACACTCCAGACATTGTTTGTTTGTATTGCATACTCTCTATGTATTTATCACCTTATAACACTTTCCTCTTCTTTTCTCCAATTTCTCTCTTCTAGGCAGCCGATGAGCTTGTTTCCATGTCATTCAAGATAATGCATGCTTGCTTTCTTTTACAAAATTTACTTGCACACAAGTCTTCAGCTTGTATATTTTGCTTCTACACAGATATAAATTATAATTCTCACTCAGATGATAATTAAATAAAATAAGCATTTGCTAAGAAAATATTTAGTCATTGAATGTTACATATTATCTAACGAAAAGATCCTAGACAATTCTTGGAGAAAGGAAACATCATTGATAACCTTTTTTTCCAAATAACACTGAATCAAATAAATTTAAAATGTTTTATGCAATTTTTAAAAATATAACTCGTTCAATGCTTTCATGCACTGACGACAAAGCTGTCTGACCCACAACATCTGATATCGTCAGAATTCCAACCGTAATCCATCAAAATTTGTGGCCGGGGGAGAAAATATAGCCTCCGTCGACTGTCTAAGCAAATGGCATCGTCGGGAAGATCGACGATGAGTTTTTGATAGTTAAATTGGTTAGAAGTCTGACGTGGTGTCATCGGACTTCCGACAATTAGCCGTCGGAAATTAGGCCCAAATGTACTAGTGGGCCATTGTTCTATCATGCAACCTTGTTCCCAATCTATTTGAAATTATGTTGTCTGAAACTGCATTGTCCATGTTCTTTTGAAATATTATCCAAAATTCTTTCAAAAAGCCTTGTAAAACCTCAAATCTTTTAGTTAGTAATACACCAGCAGTCTGCCCTCACACTTTGCATCTGTTTTAATATCCTTTTATTTTCTTACTGCAACTCCTCACATTTTTTCTTCCATTGAGAGCTATCCGAAGTAAGAACCATTGACACTTGTTGCCCACTTATCCTTAGTGTTTATTCATACAATACCTTGTACTGGTTCCTCTCCCTCACTACTCTAACCATTTGTGCTTTATTGAATTTTGAAATATCCACTTCGATATCAGCATAAAAAATTGGATCAATTTCACCAACTTTTAGTTTCATCATATGGCCAAAGGCCTTGTCAACATCAATGATCTTTGGTCTCTTATGGGGAGGGTACAAAGCCCATAACAACAAAGCTTCCTCATCCTGATCAAATCTTGAACCAACAAATACATCATTTACACCTTGTATATCCAATTTGAATTCCTTGTTTTCTAAATGCAATAAACTGTCAAAGATAAAAGAAGCACTAAGGTCCCATTCGAGAAACAAAATCACCCCAGCCTTTGTAAGCAGTTGCCTCCACTTTTGAGGGGTCATTGTGATTATCTCTACATCAATTTCCTCTTTTAATTTCTTTAACAACTCAACCTCATTATTAGGCATTATGTTGGGAATAGAGTCCCTCAATTTCTTCCCTTTAAAAGTGTACAAGAATTATTTAAATTCTTTGGAATGAATAAAAACATCATCAACAACAAAAGCAAAAAAATCCTCTAATTGAGAGTCAGCATGAACTTCTAATGTTGTCTCTATTTGGCCTTGCATGTCTAGCTCTTCTTCCTTCTCTAGCACTTGCCATCTAGAGACAACTGCATTCTCATCAGATTCACTTTCTGCCTCCTCCTCCTTGGTTTCAATTTATTGGACTCTCCGTCTCTTTTTTGCCAGTTCATTATTCAATTGATCAATTACCTCTTTGGCCTTTCAATCCTCCATGTTCTTGAAGATATCTTCAGCCTCAATACTGACATGAGATAAACTCCCAAGTTCTACCTCTTCTTGCAAGAGTGAATGTATCCTTTAGGATCATATTTTTCCTCGACATAATGCTCAAACAAATTGTATTCTTCTATAAACTTCTTATCAATTATTTCATAAGCTTTGGTTGACACTATGGTGAAATCACCAAAACTCAGTGTCCTAGGTAAGAAGGCTTGCTTACGCATATCTACAAAATGTTTAGCATTGGACACACTCAACTGCCTCACAATCTCTAGATAAGCTATTTTGTTTGGTACTAGTTTTGGCAGCATGTAGGGGCTCCCCTAAAATCCATATACTCTAAAGCATGTAAAATCCTTATTCACAAACCAATCCCCCAAGTTATGATCAACAATGTGTCTTTCATCATAATCCCTAGGTCTTAGGAACCTCTTGATCTTGTTAGAGATAGACCCTTCACATGAAATCCCATACATTCGGTACAATGACATCACAATAAGTTCTTCAAACTTAATATAGTTGGACCTCATATATTGAGAATCCCAAAGAGATGTCCACAATTAGATGGGTTGCTCCTCACCTTCCCTATTCTTGGTATTTAATTTTAGGCCCTCAGGCCAAAAACCCTTTACATATCCATAAAATAACACTAGATGCATCAATAGTTAATAAAATTTGAAATTGGGATGAGTATCATCCCTAAGGTTTAAAAAACCTTCGTGCAACCTCTCCACTAGATATGTTGCATAGTCAAAAGGCCTAGGTTCATACATTTGTATATCAGAGGCTAACACCAGCGGCCTAGTGCTTGCCAGATTAGGCACCTCCACCCCTCCGACTTACCCACATGACATATATGTGTACTGCAAGTAGTGTCTAAACAAATCAATGTTGAATGGTGGCCCATCTTCCGCTGTTAATTTTCCTACCCGCCTCTTGTGAATGGAAAATTTCTAGCCAGTATATGTAGTGTCCATTCTAAGGTATTCTTCATCCAACTCCCCAAAGGATAAGTTCTTATTAGGACTGGGGTCTAAATTGAAAACCTCCTTTATGGTATCTGCAAAAAATCTAATAAATGCTTCCCCATTTGGGATCTGAATGCACCTCTTCACCAAATTATAATTCCGCACCAAAACCTCTAGAAATCTTATGTTTACAAAAACATTGGGGACCGTTAGCTTACCTAAATTTGTCATCCAAGGATTGCAGAGCAACATCTCCTTGCTCCTTCTCAAATAGTGGAACATAAACAGTTCATGTCTCCTTACCTTGGTCCAGACATCTCTGACCTCTTTGTACTTGTCTTCTAATTGGTCTCTCCCCAATAGGCGTTGCTTCGACCTTCTGGATTTTGGGTCGGGTGCCTACATTTGGTCTATCATGTCTTGGTTTAACCTCCTACCTGGAGGCACCTCTTCAGTTTTTCCTTTCTTCACCTTAGAGTCAGGGCTCTTGGTCACCCTCTTCTTTCCTGTTGAACTCGAAGCTTCCATTTCTGCAACTACAATCTTTTGCTCTATTTTTCAAAGGCACAATGTGTTGTATCTATGTATTCTTCTTTCACCAAAGCAGCATTTAGACAAGGCAATTTCTAGTTCCGCCGTATTATTTTGCAATAATGAACTTCTCATAAAATTTGCCTCATGTGAACCATAGATGAATCTACTACAAGTATTAAATAGAAGATTTTTAAAAATTTGGTTTTGAATTTTGATATGACAACGACTCGTCAACATATGTCTCCCCGATGAATATTTCCCTTTTGGTGCTCTCTAAACATCCCTTTATCTTCTTTGACATCTTACTTTCTCTTATCATGATACCCTAAGTCGATGACTCCTTTGCCTCCTCATTGGTATATCTCAAACCGATATTCTCATCAAACGTTGGGTGAGCTCATTTAGCGTTATCATCATAGGCATTGTTTCCCTAATGGGATTCACCATTGGAATAGCTCTTCCTAATGCAACCGGCTTCATCGGCATGAGTCTTCCTGATAGTGTCTTCGCTCCACTCAATCAGTCCGCTTCTTCATCGAGTATTGACGTAATCCAAAATGAAACATACTGATAAGAAAAGTCTTCCTGATAGAATATGTTCCATTGATATATGTTGTTGGCATTGTGTGAACCGGTATGAGGACATAATGACATTGTATGTTGTCATTGATGTCAATATGTTGCAGAGGTGTGAACTGGCATATGTGAGAACCAGTATAACACTCTAAACTGACATTTGTGCCAAAGTGAAGCAGTGTGCTTGTTCAAAGGTGAACTGGCATATGGTTATGGGAATCGGCACATGGAAGCGTTGAATGACTATCGGTTCATAGTCTCAACTTTAGGGTTTTCGGTTGGAGTGCTTCAAGCCTATGTGGCTCAACAGGTGACTTTGTGCAGTGAGTTAGCCTAATAACAAAGAACAAGATTATGTTGCCACATAAGCCTTGTGTACATGAAGGATTGTGCATGAAGAAGATCTTGCCTATCTACCTCAGGAATATGAGAAGACTGTAAAATGGTGATAACGTGTGATGGGTTATCAACCTCCATGAAAACAACAAAAAATGAATGATGGAGATTAATTCAGCATGCTCAATGGTCAGGATTGAACCATTTGAATTCATTAACCTATTAGGTTTAGGGTTTAGGGTTTATGCTTCCGACCTAACTATTTTCTATAAGGTCGATGTCGTGACTCTTTCTAGAGTTGTTGGCAAAAGTTGTGTGTGAGTATCCAAGAGAAGGGATGCGTGATTCTTGCCAGACCAAAGGAGAGAAGTGATACCTGGAGAATGTAAGTGCAGAAGGTGAAGAGGAGCTTAAGCGGATCTACATTGGCATTGAGTGCTACTATCAGGTCATTGATATACCTATTGATCTTTAACCACTTCAATAGTTGGAAAATCCCCTAACAGGGTAGCCTTAATCGACTTGCTGAAAATCCCCTAATAGGGTAGTCTTAACCGGCTTGCTGTAAATCCCTTAACAGGGTAACTCAAAGTTACTGAGATCTAGAAAGCTAGAGAGCTCTAGAAATCCTTTAGCTATTGAGTTCTTGAAATCCTCTAACAAGGTGCCCTTAACTGGATATTGTAGCCATCCCTTAATCGGGTGATCCCTAACAAGATCGGTTCCTAACAGAACCTATTGTATCAGTCTTTAACTGGATAAGGCTCCTAACAGAGCGAAATTCTAAAGAGTTCAAAAACAAGCTTGTGGGTATTCATCCCCACTGTGGTTTTTCCCAGTTGGGTTTCCACGTGAAAAATATGTGTGTCATGTGTGACGCTTTTATCTTGTGATGCTTTGTTATTGCCTATTAAGCATATGATGGTTTTGTGTTTTATGCCTATCAATAAAACATGTTGAACTAGCTATTGTGAAGATATGATGATAGATTACCTGTTCATGCATAAGGGTGAAATGGTAGTATAGTTTTGAGTTGAGTGGAAAGATAAGTGAGTAACCGGTTTATGATTGTTTTAGTTGTTTTGGATTTTATTGGTTGCATTCTGTTTCAAACTGGTGTCACTATTGCCAGTCATTTGGAGTAATTGTTGTTGAACCGGTTTAGGACTGTATTTTTGTTTGTACTGATTCACCCCCCTCTCTCAGTACTGGTTTGGTACTATTTGTTCATCATTGAGTTATCATATGTTTCACCGATGATTTCTTCAAGCATCGGGGTGGCTTAAAGTAACACATACTAATCACTTTGGTTATACCGATGCAACCAACTTTATTGCCATTAGCCTTCCCGATAGTGTCTTCGCTCCACTCAATTAGTCCACTCCTTCATCGGGTACCGGGGTAATCTGAAATGAAACATATCAATAAGAAAAGTCTTCCCGATAGAGTATGTTCTATCAAGATATGTTTCATCGATGATTTCTTCGGGCGTCGGGGTGGCTCAAAGTAACACATACCGATCGCTTTGGTTATATTGATGGACTCTTCTTTTCGCCACTCTTATTGGTATAAGTCTTACCGATAGCCTCATCGGCTATCGGCAAGATAATTCTTCATTGTTGTCGCTAGTGTTTACTATGTCAATGGGTCATATCGGTATAATTTTTGTCGATGCATCAATTCTCCTCAACTTTTCTCCTTGATCGGTATAACTTTTGTCGATGAGTACAACTCCGGCTTGCTACACTCTCTCATCGGTATATGGTATTCTGATGCAAAATTGGTCTTTATTAGTTTAAGTGCCCTCATAGGTATAACTTATACCGATAATATGAAATTTCAACCATTTTCAACTCCTTCTTTAAGATACAAAAATTGATAATGGATTTAATACAATCTGAACAAAAACTCTGTTCTGCATGAGAGCTTTACCCTTTCTGATAATTACTTGTACACTTTGATCAATCCCAAGAACCTATTTTCTAGGCCTCCTCACCTCAAAAAGGAAACCCAAAGTGCTTCATCTTGTCTCAATGCCACCCTCAATATGCCCACCTGATGGTTGAATCTCTGGAGAGAAGTCACAAATGGATGGAGATTGTCACTACAAGATTGCACCTACACATAAAACCCAGCAACAACTATTCTTATGGAAAAAGTGCTCAATATATAAAAGGAAATTATAGAAAAATAGCATTTTTAAGAGCATAATTAATTTGAAAATTATGTGCTAACATGTTGCACTGTCTAAAAAGGATAATCTTTACAAGGATGCAATGGAAACTAGTTCTTAATCGAGTGATCGTGAACTTGCAAAGGAATTGCTAGTGTATTTTGTGGAACATGTATACAATTGGTAAAACATATAGTTGGTTGTTCTCTCTCATAGGCTAAGTATATTTTGAATTTTCATTTTGGATTGGGGCATTGAAATGGGGCTTACTTTTGCATTTGGAATTGCAGGGCAAGAAAGAATGCTTTGCTTCATGCTTGTTCATATGCTATGACTTGATCAGACCTGATGTGGCTTTGGAACTTTCCTGGATGAATAATATGATTGACTTTGTGTTTTCATACCTACTTCAGGTTCTTGATATACTCAGAGGATTCTATGAATATTTTAAGTTTCTCTTTAATAAACATTTTAAATCTTTTGCATAATTAAATAGCTAATATTCAAAAAAATCTTTTTTAAAGTTCATTCGAAAATACATGATAAAAGTTGATGAGCTTGTTAAGGAGAAGTTAGAGGCTGTCCAAGAAGAGAAATCCAAGAAGAAAGAAGAGAAAGATCTTGTTTCTCAACAAGTATGCATTTTGCTTAATGGAGCCTCAAGGAGCACTTGTTCTACTCTACTGACGGTTTTAAAAATTCAAATAAATATGTGCCTATTTTGGTTATAGAATATGTATGTTCAGCTTCTTCCCCTTGCTTTGTCAGCACCTCCAATAGCATTTTTAAGAGCATAATTAAGGAAATTATAGAAAAAAAGCATTTTTAAGAGCATAATTAAGGAAATTATAGAAAAATAGCATTTTTAAGAGCATAATTAAAGAAATTATAGAAAAATAGCATTATTAAGAGCATAGTTAATTTGAAAAATAGAATTTTTAAGAGCATAATTAAGAAAATTATAAAAAAATAGCATTTTTAAGGAAATTATAGAAAAATTATGTGCTAACATGTTGCACTATCTAAAAAGGATAATCTTTACAAGGATGCAATGGAAACTAGTTCTGAATCGGGTGATCGTGAACTTATAGAGGAATTGCTAGTGTATTTTGTGGAACAGGTATACAATTGGTAAAACATATAGTTGGTTGTTCTCTCTCACAGGCTAAAGTGTATTTTGAATTTTCATTTTGGATTGGGGCATTGAAATGGGGCTTACTTTTGCATTTGGAACTGTAGGGCAAGAAAGAATGCTTTGCTTCATGCTTGTTCATATGCTATGACTTGATAAGACCCGATGTGGCTTTGGAACTTGCCTGGATGAATAATATGATTGACTTTGTGTTTCCATACCTACTTCAGGTTCTTGATAAACTCTGATGATTATGTGAATATTTTAAGTTTCTCTTTAATAAACATTTTAAATCTTCTGCAGAATTAAATAGCTAATATTCAAAAAAAATCTTTTTCAAAGTTCATTCAAGAATACATGACAAAAGTTGATGAGCTTGTTAAGGACAAGTTAGAGGTTGTCCAAGAAGAGAAATCCAAGGAGAAAGAAGAGAAAGATCTTGTTGCTCAATGGGTATGCATTTTTCTTAATTGAGCCTCAAGGAGCACTTGTTCTACTCTACTGGCGGTTTTTAAAAATTTAAATAAATATGTGCTTATTTTGTTTACAGAAAATGTATGCTCAGCTTCTTCCCCTTGCTTTTCCAGCACCTCCAATAGCATTTTTAAGAGCATAATTAAGGAAATTATAGAAAAATAACATTTTTAAGAGCCTAATTAATTTGAAAAATAGCATTTTTAAGAGCATAATTAAGGAAATTATAGAAAAATAGCATTTTTAAGAACATAATTAAGGAAATTATAGAAAATAGCATTTTTAAGGAAATTATAGAAAAATTATGTGCTAATATGTTGCACTGTCTAAAAAGGATAATCTTTACAAGGATGCAATGGAAACTAGTTCTCATTCGGGTGATCGTGAACTTGAAGAGGAATTGCTAGTGTATTTTGTGGAATAGGTATACAATTGATAAAAAATATAGCTGGTTGTTCTCTCTCACGAGATAAAGTATATTTTAAATTTTCATTTTGGATTGGGGCATTGAAATGGGGCTTACTTTTGCATTTGGAATTGTAGGGCAAGAAAGATTACTTTTCTTCAGACTTGTTCATATGCTATGACTTGATCAGACCAGATGTCGCTTTATATGATTGACTTTGTGTTTCCATACCTACTTCAGGTTCTTGATATACTCTGATGATTCTGTGAATATTTTAAGTTTCCCTTTAATAAACATTTTAAATCTTCTACAAAAATAAATATGTGCCTATTTTGTTTACATAATATGTATGCTCAGCTTCTTCCCCTTGCTTTGCCAGCACCTCCAATGCCTGGCATGGGAGTGGGCATGGGAGGTTGCTTTCAGCCAGGTATGAGTATAATGGGAATGCCTCCTATGTCAGCTTATGGTATGCCACCTATAGGTGGCTATTGATGGGATTGAAGAACTTAATGTGGGACACAATTCTTCAATCATGGTTTTTTGAGGCTGGTCTTCGAGTGGAAAGATTAGATTGTCAAATTGTTTTTATTGTCATTTGGTTGGTTGATATAGAATAATGAATCTTTACTATTATCGTATTGGTCAATCAGTTCAAATCTTTCCATCCACCACGCATCCGATGCTCAAACCATCACATGCTTAGATTGCCAAATTGCTTTTATTGTCGTTTGGTTGGTTGATACAGAATAATGAATCTTAGTATTATCATATTGTTCAATCAGTTCAAATATTTCCATCCACCAAGCATCCGATGAGGATGTTGTATGTGATAACTCAATGATGAACAAATAGTACCAAACCGGTACTGAGAGGGGGGGTGAATCAGTACAAACAAAAATACAGTCCTAAACCAGTTTGATAGCATACACTTCAAATGACTGGCAAACAGTGACACCGGTTTGAAACAGAGTGCAACCAGTAAAGCTAAGAATGACTGAGACAAGCATTAACTGGTTACTCACTTAGCTTCTCACTCAACTCAAGACTACACTACCATTTCACCCTTGAGCATAAATAGGTAATCTATCATCATATCATAATAACAGCTAGTTCAACATGCTTTATTGATAGGCATAAAACACAGAACCATCATATGCTTGATAGACAATAGGAAAGCATCACAAAATAGAAGCATCACACTTGACACACATATTTTTCACGTGGAAACCCAATTGGTAAAAACCACGGTGGGGATGAATACCCATAAGCTTGTTTTTGAACTCTTTAGAAGTTCACTCTATTAGGAGCCTTGTCTGGTTAAAGACTGATACATCTGTTAGGAACCGATCCTATTAGGGATCACCTAGTTAAGGGATGGCTACAATACCTGGTTAAGGGTTAAACCTTGTTAAGGGTACCTTGTTAGAGGATTTCAAGAACTCAATAGCTAAAGGATATCAATGACTCAGTAGCTTCGAGTTACCCTGTTAGAGGATTTTCAACAAGTCGGTTAAGGCTACCCTATTAAGGGATTTTCCAACTGTTGAGGTGGTTAGAGATCAACAGGTATTACAATGATCTGGTAACAACACTCAAAGCCAATGCAGATCCTCTTAAGCTCCTCTTCACATTCTGCACTTACACTCTGTAGGTATCACTTCTCTCCTTTTGGTCTGGCAAGAATCACGTATCCCTTCTCTTGGATACACACACACAACTTTTGCCAACAACCCTAGAAAGAGTCACAACATCGACCTTATAGAAAATAGTTAGGTTAGGAGCATAAACCCTAAACCCTAAACCTAATAGGTTAAGGAATTCAAACGGTTCAATCCTGACCGTTGAGCATGCTGTATTAATCTCCATCATTCATTTTTCATCGTTTTCATGGCAGCTGATAACCCATCACACGTTATCACCATTTTACAGTCTTCTCATATTCCCGATGTAGATAGGCAAGATCTTCTTCATGTACAATCCTTCATGTACACAAGGCTTACGTGGCAACACAATCTTGTTCTTTGTTATCATGCTAACTCACCACACAAAGTCACTAGTTGAGCCACACAGGCTTGAAGCACTTCAACCAGAAACCCTAAAGTTGAGACTATGAACCAGTAGTCATTCAACGCTTCCATGTGCCAGTTCCCATAACCATATGCCGGTTCACCTTTGAACAAGCACACCGCTTCACTTTGGCACAAATGTTGATTCATAGTGTTATATCGGTTCTCACATATGCTGGTTCACACCTTTGCAATATATTGACATCAATGACAACATACAATGTCATTATATCCTCATACGGGTTCACATAATGCCAACAATCTCCCCCTTTGGCATTGATGGCAATATACAAAGATATCTCTCTGCTTCACTTCTTCTCCCCAAATTTTTGCAGATATCTTCTTTGCTTCATATCTTCTCCCCCTTTGACAATAATGCCAAAGTGGAGGCACAAGCTTCCCTATTCCATTATGCTACTCCCCCTGAGGAGTAGCATCCTTCAACACATTAATCCAAAATAAATTTGACTATGCAATACTTGACTGATGTGGAGCATATACTTTTAGTTCACCTCCTGAAGGGGCATTACCCTTAATTCACCTCTTAAGTGTGTAAATGTAGTCTTTGGAAGAGGCTTGGTGAATATGTCTGCTAACTGCTCCTTACTGGACACATGCTCCAGTGCAATCTCTTTGTTTTGAAACTTTTCCCTCAAGAAATGATACTTAAGCTCAAATTGCTTGGTTCTAGAATGTAAAATCGGATTCTTTGAAATATTGATAGCACTTGTGTTATCATAGAATATACTTACCAGTTCAAATACAGGGATTTTGAAGCCATTCAATACATGCTTCATCCAAATTGACTGAGTGCAGTTCATGAAATTTGCAACATACTCCGCTGCCACTGTAGATTGAGAGATACAACTCTGCTTTTTACTCATCCATGAGACCAGTCTACCACCAAGGAAGAATGCACCACCGGTTGTGCTCTTCCGGTCATCTACATTACCTACCCAATCAGCATCTATGTATACTTTCAAATTGAAATCCTTGCTATATGGATACCACAATCCATAGTCAATAGTTCCCTTCAGATACCTAAGAATCCGCTTGACTGCAACCAAGTGGGGTTCTCTTGGGCTTTTCTGGAACCTTGAAGTAATGCCAACTGCATGTGCAATATTTGGTCTGATATGCACTACATAATGAAACTTACCAATCATGGATCGGTATTCCTTCTCATCAACCAATGCTGAGTCATCCTCTTTTGATAATTCGCAACCAGTCACCATCGGTGTACCAACCGGTTTGCTATCTTCCATGCCAAAGGTCTTCAACACGGCTTTGACATATTTGGACTGAGTGATAAAGATTCCATCTTTCATCTGCTGGATCTGTAGTCCAATGAAGAACTTAATCTCCCCTATGAGTGACATCTCAAACTCTTCCTTCATCTCATCAGCAAACTCATGACTCATCTTGTCATCTCCACCAAAGATAATGTCATCAACAAAAACCTCACAGATCAGGATCTGATCTCCTTCAGATTTCAAGTAGATATTGCTATCTTCACTTGTTCTCTCAAATCCAATCTTCACAAGATGGGAATGCAGACGTTCATACCATGCTCTAGGTGCCTACTTTAGACCATATAAGGCTTTATGTAGCCTACATACCATGTCACTATCTTCAGATAGGGCAAACCCATATGGTTTCTCAATATACACCTCCTCTTCAAGTACACCATTTAGGAATGCAGATTTTACATCCATTTGATATACCTTGAATCCTTTAAAAGCTGCATATGCAAGAAGCATACGAACTCCTTCCAATCTGGCTATAGGAGCAAAGGTTTATCCATAGTCTTCTCCTTCTTCTTGAGCATATCCATTGCACACAAATCTAGCTTTATTCCTAATCACTGTGCCATCCTCATTTAGCTTGTTTCTGAACACCCATTTGGTGCCAATGACATTTTTATGCTCTGGTCTGGGTACCAAGGACCATGTACCATTTTTCTCTATCTGGTCAAGTTCCTCTTCCATTGCCTTGATATAGTCTTCATCTTTATGAGCCTCTTTGAATGATTTAGGCTCAAATTCAGAGATCATACATGAGTTTTCTCTGATCTTTCTTCTTGTAAGGATTCCTGCATCCTTATCTCCTATGATCTGCTTAGGATCATAATTCAGCTTGACATATCGAGGAATAGTCTTGACTGGTTCTTCTTGCTTTTCCTCTTCATCCTCATCTTCATCAATATCAGCATTCACTGGTTCAGGAACACTATTACTGGTACTTGGTTGACTGACATCTGGTTCCCAGAAGGTTGCAACTGGTTCATTTACAGCTTGCTCACTGTCAGTTTCCTCTGGTTTCTTAGAGGTTTCATCAACTCTCACATTGATACTTTCCATAATTCTCTGAGTCCTATTGTTGAAACACTTGAGAGCTTTACTCTTGGTGGAATATCCTAGGAATATTCCCTCATCAGATTTAGCTTCAAATTTTCTCTGGTGTTCACTCCTCTTGATGTAACATTTGCTACCAAATACCCTAAAGTAGCTAACCACAGGTGTCTTACCGGTCCAATACTCATAAGGAGTTTTGTCCTTACCTTTCTTGATGAGTACCCGGTTCATTGTGTAGACTGTAGTGCTTACCGCTTCTCTCCAAAAGGTGTGAGCTATCTTTACTTGAATCAACATGGTTCTAGCTACTTCAACCACAATCCAGTTATTCCTCTGTACTAGGCCATTCTATTGTGGAGTCTGGGGGTCAGACAGTTGCCTCTTGATGCCAAATTCTTCACAATACTTGTTCAATTCACTGGAAGTGAATTCCCCTCCTTGATCAGTTCTGAGGCACTTGATCCTTTTGCCACTTTCCTTCTCCACTAATGCTCTGAAAGCTTTGAATTTCACAAAGGCTTCAGACTTGTCTTTCAAGAATGTGACCCACATCATTCTTGAGCAGTCATCAGTGAGAATCATGAAGTACCTATCACCCTGCACACTCCTAGTTTTCATAGGACCACACAAATCAGTATGCACAAGATCAAGCAAGTTGTCAACAGTGAAAGATTTACCTTTAAAGGTTGAGGAAGACATTTTCCCCAATTGACACACTCTGCACAAGGTATTATCTGGTTTGCTTAGCACTGGCAACCCTCTAACTGCCTTGATCTTATTGGCCTTTACAATGTTATCAAAGTTTACATGGTAGAGTCTCCTATGCCATATCCATCTATCATCAAATTTAGCCATAAGACATGTACTTATATTTGCATTTAGATGAAATAGGTTACCTTTGGTTTGCATGCCGGTGGCCACCAATTCACCATTCCTTCCTTTGATTCTGCAAACTCCATTCTTGAATTCCAAAGTGAGGCCACTGTCATTCAGCCAGGCAACACTCAGAAGGTTCTATCTAAGATCATCAACCCAATACACTTTGTCAGCACTACTCTTTCCATTCAGAGAAATGGATCCTCTGCCTTTGACCATGCATGGTGGATCATTGCCAAAGTGAACCACACCACCATGTTACTCCTCCAAGGATAGAAACTTGCTCCGGTCACCAGTCATATGGTGAGAATAGCCACTGTCAATGATCCACTCATTGGAATTATCAAACTGGGAGACAAGAGCCTTCTTGTCTGACACATCTTCCTTGACAGCAACAAACACAATATCTTCATTTTCTTCATCCTCTGATTCTTCATCTGTGACACCTTCATCAACTGCCACAAAATAGTTTCTCCAGTTTCCTCCTTTGAATTTCTTGATCCTTTCCGGTTTGTCCTTGTTGTCGCCATTAGGATAGTTCATAGCAATATGTCCTATCCAGTTACATGAAAAACATTTCAAAGGGAGCTTACCTCTGTATTTACTGGTTCCTTTTGGAAATTTCCTAGCAAGAAGAGCTTCAAATTCCATCAGAAAATCTTCATCATCCATTACTCTACTCTGTCTTGGTTCACCACTAGTGCTTGCTTCTTTTCCTTTCCTAGATGGTACAACAGAAGCTCTAAAAGCTGATTTAGTCTTTTGAACACTACCATCAAAACTATTTAGCTCATAGGCTGTCAACTTTGCTATGATGGAGTCCAAGGATACCTTAGTCTTGTTTATTGATCTCAGCTCCTAAATAGCAGCAACCCTTATTGCATAGACCGGCAATAGGGATCTCGGGACTTTGCTTACCACAGTGCTTCCATTTTACCACCTGCACTCTTGATATCTCCAACAACGGTTTTGATTCTTATTCCATACTGTTGAATGGTCTCACCTTCAACCATCCGCATATCTTCAAAATTCCCTCTAAGGCTTTCTTCCTTAGCTTGTTTTACATGCTCATCGCCACCATAGATATTTTCAAGAGTATCCCATACCTCTTTGGGATTTTCCTTATCTTGGACATCAATAAACTCAATGTCCGATAAACTACTAATTAGGGCTTCCATGACTTGCCCATTCTCCTGCATCTCTCTCTTTTGGTCATTAGTGAGAGTATCGGTAGGGGCAACATAGGCATTCTCAACAGAGCTCCAATGTTGAGCACCCATGCTTCTGATGTATATCTTCATTCTGTCTTTTCGTATACTTGAATTTTCTTTGCTAAACTTTGGACCTTCCCTCTTCATCATTAGACTGGGATCTTTACCTCAAGCGGTTAAGCTTATAACACAGAGGACCTGGAGGACGCTCTGATACCAATTGATAACTCAATGATGAACAAATAGTACCAAACCGGTACTAAGAGGGGGGGTGAATCAATACAAACAAAAATATAGTCCTAAACTAGTTTGATAGCATACACTTCAAATGACTGGCAAACAGTGACACCGGTTTGAAAAAAAGTGCAACCGGTAAAGCTAAGAATGACTGAGACAAGCATTAACCAGTTACTCACTTAGCTTCTCACTCAACTCAAGACTACACTACCATTTCACCCTTGAGCATAAACAGGTAATCTATCATCAGATCATAATAACAGCTAGTTCAACATGCTTTATTGACAGGTATAAAACATAGAACCATCATATGCTTGACAAACAATAGGAAAGCATCACAAAATAGAAGCATCACACTTGACACACATATTTTTCATGTGGAAACCCAATTGGGAAAAACCAGGGTGGGGATGAATACCCACAAGCTTGTTTTTGAACTCTTTAGAAGTTCGCTCTGTTAGGAGCCTTGTCCGGTTAAAGAGTGATACATCTGTTAGGAACCGATCCTGTTAGGGATCACCCGGTTAAGGGATGGCTACAATACCTGGTTAAGGGTACCTTGTTAGAGGATTTCAAGAACTCAATAGCTAAAGGATATCAATTACTTAGTAGCTTCGAGTTACCCTATTAGAGGATTTTCAACAAGCCAGTTAAGGCTACCATGTTAAGGGATTTTCCAACTGTTGAGGTGGTTAGAGATCAATAGGTATTACAAGGATCTGGTAACAACACTCAATGCCAATGTAGATCCTCTTAAGCTCCTCTTCACATTCTGCACTTACACTCTACAGGTATCACTTCTCTCCTTTTGGTCTGGCAAGAATCACATATCCCTTCTCTTGGATACACACACACAACTTTTGCCAACAACCCTAGAAAGAGTCACAACATCGACCTTATAGAAAATAGTTAGGTTGGTAGCATAAACCCTAAACCCTAAACCTAATAGGTTAAGTAATTCAAACGGTTCAATCTTGACCATTGAGCATGCTGCATTAATCTCCATCGTTCACTTTCCGCCATCTTCATGGTGGCTGATAACCCATCACACGTTATCACCATTTTACAGTCTTCTCACATTCTCGAGGTAGATAGGCAAGATCTTCTTCATGCATGATCCTTCATGTACACAAGGCTTACGTGGAAACACAATCTTGTTCTTTGTTATCATGCTAACTCACCACACAAAGTCACCAATCGAGCCACACAGGCTTGAAGCACTTCAACTAGAAACCCTAAAGTTGAGACTACAAACCGGTAGTCATTCAACACTTCCGTGTGTCGGTTCCCATAACCATATGTCGGTTCACCTTTGAACAAGCACACCACTTCACTTTGGCACAAATGCTGGTTCACAATGTTATACCGGTTCTCACATATGCCGGTTCGCACCTCTGCAACATATTGACATCAATGACAACATACAATGTCATTATGTCCTCATACCAGTTCACATAATGCCAATAGTATGTCCGACAGCATCCTTGTCGGATAAGCATTGAGGGGGCCGTCAAAATTCTAACGCCCACCCAATTTATTCTGACGCTCGAACCGTTGCACATATAACATCCTCATCAGTGCAAATCCCCTGGTTGTTGTTGGACATCATTGAAAGTCCGATGAATACCCACAAAACATCCGATGAGGATGTCATATATCTAATGATACTCTCACCAGATGGGTGGTCATGTTCACCGTTGGAACATTAATTGAAAGCCCTTGGAATTTTGACGACTTATCAAGTTTTATCGATGGCTAAGCATAGTCATGGTTATCGTTGGAAGATTCTTCGATGGTGTCAAAATTTTGACAATCTTGAGCATCGTCAAAATATCCAACTACAAGTTTTCGATGGCGTTTCTCATCAATAGTTTGACGAATTGAAGTCAAAATTTCGACGAGCTGTCATCAAAATTGAGCCCCAAATGTACTAGTGTTAGTATTTCTAGACCATACATTTCATCCTGACCGATGATTTATTATCAGTTGTAATATCTCATTAATAGATTTATCATAATTTATTGTTCTTATAAGACATTCACAGCCGTATAGCCTATTGCATGACAAAGACTACTCTATTATTGGCTAAGAGTTAATCTCTGCCAAACCAAATGTTGTATGGAGTGAATGTAGAATTTCCTAAATCAGAAACTTATATGCACATCCTTATACAATATGCGTTGAAACAATATAATCTTTTAACAATTAAAAGAAACTAAACCACTTTCAAACAACACATGAATATACATTATTCCAACTCCATCATGTTCAATTCTCAGACATATCGTATAATGACTGAAAGTATTTATGCAACTTATTCTTACAACCTAAGCCACCAAAATTCAAACTTAGAAAGAAGAATAAAAGAATATGCAAAGCTTGCTACACTAGGTCTATATAACATGACTTGGTAAATGGAGAAGAGAATTGATAAATCTTCCTGAGTAGCTTGAAATTTCTGAATGCTCTTCAACTCCTGTAGAAAAACTCTAGCTATCCTTTCACCTCCCTACCACCATTGTTGTAAATTTTTAAAAAGACTTGTCCTAATGTCTACAGATCTTGAATTTCTTAACAAAGCAAATCTTTCCCCCCAAAGAAGTATCCTATTGTTTTCCCCATTTAAAGAAAACTATATATCTCACATGAATTGAGGTGGTTTTAAAAACAATTTCATCCTAATTTCGTTTGCATTACCATGGATTTCATCCCCAAAATAATGACAACAAGAATTCCTTCATGCCCAAACCAAAATTAAGTAATTAAGTCAAGGCCTTTGTGTCTGCTGCTGCAATGACCTATGTGTCTCGGTAGAGGTTTTGAATCCTCCCTTTGATGGAAAAGGAGGCCTATAAAATCCTCAACCTCGATGGATTCGGTTACAATTTTGGAGCTACTCACATGTCTCTTGTGATTTTCTCTCCTCTACAATATAGTCCTTTTCATAGTCACCTTGAGGTCCTCTTGATTTACCATACAAACTCGTCCAGAAAAAAAGAGTTTAGACCTCTAATGAATTGATTACCAAGAAACTTATCATCCTGAATACATATTGAAGAAGCTTCGAAAATCACCTCTCATATTGCACCATTGTAAGTCTCCTCTATTGTGAGTCATGAAACTCATTGATATACTTCTAATAGAAGTGCTTTGAGATGTATCACACTTAAATCACTCCAAAAAGGTGTTCCATGATAATGTGTCTAGACAAGAGCTAATACTTTTGCTCCTCCTATTCCCACCAAGTATATGTTGGTCCTCTCAATAGGTGTATTTTAAGTCTAGCCTTGAGGTTTCTCTCATAGGTGTGCAACCCAAAGCATCAATCAAGGCTAAGAAACCAAGACTCCACTTCTACCCCATTGGTGGATCATGAAAACATGGGTGACTGAAGTCTAAGCAACTCCTGAATCTAATCTCTTGCATCTTGGGGTGCTCTTGAAACAACCTATACCTTTTAGTGCAATGGGTCATGGTGAGATGGAGTAGGAATATGTACTAACTCATCCTCTATCACTTCCACTCATACCTCTTGAGCTTGAGAGGGGCCCTTGCTACGCTTGTGTGGCTCAGGAATATGTTTCTTTCCCTCAAGCTGGTTCCTGTGGGGTAAATCCCTTATGGGTGGTAATCTCTCATGTATCACCCCTATAAGATTCTATAAGGCCTAGAGTATCTATGGATCCAACTTAGGTTGCCTATTTTTATGAGAAATCTTTGGTTGATGTATCTCTTTGGTTGATGGATCTTTGTTTGCTCCTCCAATTGGGGTGCTCCTACTAAAATACTCATGTGTGGATGTGTCCTCCTGACTCATGTGCCATTTCAAAATGTCTATATTTAATTTCATTTAGTCTTACCTGAATTTTATCCCAAAGTTCCTAGTGTCATAACCTAAGCTTTGATAAACACTAAATATAGGGGTGGAGTATGTATATTATTGATTGTAAAAAGGCCAACAATGATTAACTTAACATGTGGTAAAAATAGAATGAGATGAAATTAGGGTTACATACTTTGAAATATTTGAAAGGTCTACCATGATTGATATTATGTCATAATATAGATATAACAACTAAGAATTTAGACTAAATTATGGATCAAAGAGCCAATGCAACTACATTTTGAGAGACCAATTGTCTTGGAGATAATCATGAGAATGATCTCATTGAAAGACATACTCATCTTGAATTTTATGATTTTTTCATTACTAGAATTAAATATTTTGAATACCTACTTAAAGTGTTTGTCTAGTATATATCTAAGTAAAATAATGGTTCTGCAAATTACCACCATAGGGCTTGCTATATCAAAAGGTTAAATTTAAGGAACTTCCTACACCTTAGTCATATTTGAAGGCTAACTTAATAGTGATAATCACAGTGACAGTGGAGTTAGATGCTAATTTAGATAGAGAAGTCAATATACTAGACTTACAAAGTTTTGACAATAAATATGTGAGTGTGTTGTTCTAGAAGAATGATTTCTCTATTGATTTTAAATTACTTTAGGATGACTACTTTAAATATATACTATAAACACATTTCCTTTTTTTAGTGTACACACCAACAAATAACAATCATATCTTAGATTATTAATCTTGTAATATAAATTTTAAAAAAAGAAAAATCAGAAAGCACTATTGAATTTATTTATTTTAACTATAATCAAATTCAAAATAAAAATATATATTTTAATAAATCTATGAAATATACTGTAAATAAATTAATAAAATATTAAGTAATATCTTGAATCAATTTATTAAAAAATACTAAAAAAAAAACCTTTTTTCATATAAATCAAATAAAATAATAAAATATACATTTTTCTATCTTAACACTAGAATATGCCTCATAATTAAAGAGAAAAAATTTGTTTTCAAGCAAGCAATGCATGTTGAACAAAGAAAAATAAGTTTACCTATCTTATTTTGAGATGTCATCTATATTTTTTCTGTTTGCCTTCGTTTGGAATTTATTCTGAAAATTGTGCTGAAAATGGCTAGGTGTCCCCACTACTAAATATGCCAACTTTAACTAGGGGAAGAGCACCAGTAGTTGAGCATGTACCAATTGTTGTGAGGGTTGTTGATACCTTTTGTTCCAAAAATTGAAGAAATAAAATCTATTGTTTGAAACAAAAAATATCAATTTTGTTAGGAAATGTACCAACAGTTGTTAGGAAATGTACTAACAGTTGTTAGGAAATGTACCAATAGTTGTTAAGAAATGTACTAATATTATAAAAATTAACCAATCAGGTGATGCCATATCAGCTGCACAACTATTGGGGTCTCTTTTGCATGCCTATTGGTCTCACTTTTTTTTGGGTCTGTTTTGGACACCTTAGCAAAAAGCATGTTGATGTGGCATCATATTTAATGATGTGGTCCTGAAACCTTAGTTATAAGTAGGGGACTTGCCAAGTAAGTTGCTATAAAAAAATCAGAATGATTTGAAATTTCCAAGTAGGATTTTGAGAAGCGTGAAGTTAGGGTGCACAACTACTGGGTCCTTTCCCCTACCTTAGTTTTCTCATCCACGAAGCATGGAGTAAATGATTCTTTGGGCTCTTTTGTCCCGAGTTCCAAATAATTGTAAAAGATAAACAAGAAGTAAAGTACACTTGGAATTTGACCTAAAATGCTTTTCAATGTGGGTGTATAGAGATAAAGAAAAAAGATGAAAGTCGTCATAAAAAAATGTCTATCCAGCATTTAGGATGTATTTTTGACGGTATTTAATAATTAATTAAAAATTTAAAAATTTATTGTATTTTGATTTATAATTAATTAATAAATATAGTAAAAAGTGAAGTAAATGATTCTTTGGCCTCTTCCTCTCTTATTCTCTTTACGCTATTTAATAATTGTCTCCAAATAATTCTAAGAGATACGTTGTGTAAGTAAAACACATTGACAAAGGTAAGCGAAAGAGCTTTAAGAAAAGGTACAACAAGATAGAAAATTCTCATATCATAACAAGGACAAAGGAATGAAGTTGGGAGGAAAGACATATCACAAAGGGAAATTATGAAATTCTGACATTGATACAATTTTTATATATTTTTATAATAACAATTCTACACTTAAAACTTTTGGGGTCTTTGCAACTTCTAATTCATTGATAGGAACATGGGGGATAAAAAGGAAGGGCACTTTCGTAACCTTGACTAAAGGAAATCCATTAGGAATTATCTTAGATCGGTTATTTATGGTGGGTAAAGTGAGGGCAAAATGCATAAAGGCACTAGGATTCAAGCACAACTGGACATAGTCAAATGAGGCACCAATACATACTCCCCTTAGTTTCTCCCCATGTAGAAATCGATGGTACCTTTCTACATTTTAAGGACATTAGATAGCTCCCATACCAAGTCAAGATATGATCAACTAGTTCGAGTGAAGCAAATAAAATCCGTTAATGACACATGAATCTATGTAGGCTAAAGTATAGTTCCATTTAAGATATCTAGTACAATCTAGTTTTTTAGCATGTAGATCTCTCTATGTTAAGCCTTATAGAAACTTCTTTTTTCTAACTCTTCAAGCTTGGATTTAGCCTTCTTGAGTGTTTTATCTTTTTCATGAACCTTTCCATTCCAATTATTTTGATCATGGACAACAATATGCTCTTAAGACAATATTTATTTTAGTTGAGCTTTAAATACTAGCAACATCATCCTCCAACCATTTGAAAATGAGCCCCTCATTTTTTTGTTCTCTTATCATATATTTTCTAGACCTAGTTCACTATCTAGTTTGTAATGGGTTAAATTACTACTTCCACTTGACTTTTTGGATGTCATACAAATCCTCAATTTTGATTTAAACAACTGTAATAGCACTTGATCCATAAAAATAGATATTATACCTCCTATGAACATCAACAATGGACATCTTATATGCTAACTCACTCAATGAAATTTTTAAACATTGTCTAACATCTCAAATTATTGAAAATCAAAGTATAAACGTGTTAAAAGTAATGCCTGCCAAAATACCCTAGAGAAATACACTAATCTAAAAAAAAAGTAGACATTAACCATAAACAATATAATATAGCATCATAAATATGATAACACATTTACTATCATGATCCTATGCACTACTAATTCTAACATTATCTATTCTTTCCATGCATACATAGTCATTCACCATCCTACAACATGAATATTAACCATCCCTTTTAAGTTCATTTTAAAACACCAATACCAAATGTTCCTAATCCTGAATCATCTATTCATTTCTAACATCATAATCTAATTTCAGTATAGCTTATCACATGATATCAAATGCATAACCTTAATTCCATAACCATAGAGCCAATTCCATTTTATTTCCATTAGTTAATCAATCACAAGATACAAATTATGCATCAATATGTCCACTACTATACCATCTACTACACAATATCCAATTGCATCAAGGAGCATAGCTCTCAATCTCAAATACAATTACATTATGAATCTAACACATACATATGCCATGTAAATCATATACATCAATCTGCTACAAGTATCCATCCATAGTTCAATAGACAAGAGATCCACATCCATACAAAGCATCCAATGAAGAACATCCCAATGGAAGAAGGCATCAAATCACCCGACCATGTGGAACCATAAGGAACCACCCCCTATGCTAGGAGATGACACAAGATCCCACACACACTCTAGATCTAGGTTGACACCTAACAACCAAAGGATAACACTCCACTCATCACGCGGCTAAAACAGGGCTCAAAGAATTGTAAGATTTCCAACATAAAATCGCCAATCATAAATCCTCCAAAAGAATCTCATCAAAACATGACACAAGGCACTAGGACCTACATGTAGGGAAAGAGAGTTATCACATGTGACAAATGGGAACCTGGGCACTTGTCCCGACCATACCTAGGTACTTGTCCTGACCATCCTAGATGCATATGCAGAGCCATCTCAACCTCTATGGAGTAAGGGAGATTAGCTTACTTGTGTTACCAAGGCCTTCCCAATCCTATCCCAGATCACTACCACTGGGCAAGGCAAAGGGGAGACCAAAACCAATTTCTTATCTTATTAAGGTGAACTATTCTACCCCAAATTCCAAAAATTATTAATTAAGTTATCACTTGATTACAAGTCAAACTCCCAATGAGATATTCTGGTGATCTAGACTTCGATTAACCTAGTCGTATGCTCCATTCAATCTCAGTCACTCACGTGGAAGCCCACTATCTCCTAGCATGCACCTAGACCTTAGGGTAAAAGCAATGCATAACATAAAATACTCAACATAACCATGGGCTCACATCAATACAAGACCTGGTGACCAAGGTGCCAAATCAAATCCAACAACATCCCATGCAACATGGAAGCCAACATATAAAAATTTAACAAATGATCCTAGCTACAAGATAAACTCATACATAAGCCTAATAGTCCAAATAACCAATAATCCAATAAAATAGACCTAGGACATCTTAGGTATCGAAAACAACCTCTGGGTATCCAAGAAACCAAGTCAAAATCTCAGAAATCACAAAAACTGACAAAACAAACAGAATAGCGCATCTGCTACGCAAAATACCACATTTACAACATCCTGCAGTGCATACAACAATTCCTGCAGTGTATACAAAATTTCCTACAACACATATGACCAATTCTCTAGTACATTTACTCAGAAAATGCAGACGCAAACAAAAAACTCACGAAAGAAAAAAAAATCAAAGGGACCTTAATAAGACCCGAATAAGGGCTCATTAGAAATACCCAAACAAGAGAAAATTAATGAAACAAACATAAGCCATAACCAAAGATTAATCCAAAAATATATCCTTTCTACTCCTGTTGCAATAGAACTCAAGTAGAGTCACACAGAACAATTTACGGCTCAATAACATTCCCAAAATATTCACATACCCAATTAAGGCATAAGGATACCAATTTCAAGTCTAAAACACACACAACACATTTAAAACTCTAAAAACAACTCCCTTCCGACAATGCCTGATTGGGAAAAGTCACAAACATAAAAATGAGCTCTTCTCAACTCCACAAATAAAAATAAAGGACCCAATGCCAACTGAAACTCCAGATCTTAAACAAAACAACATACAGAAGACAAAATCATAGAACCAAAAATCCCAATGCCAACCATTCACGACAATGGCAAAAATTCCAAATATTATTCCCAGAACTATAGCTTAAACCTTATATTATAAATTCATATGAAATAATATTAACCCAAACTATATAAAACTTATAAAATATATTTCCCAAATAGCCCAAAGACAATCTTTCCTGGAATACACTTTGCAGACAATCTTTTGAAGCCAAATGCGAAGATCAAATCTAGAATCTCCAACCTGAATCAATAGAGTTATGGCCAAGAAGAATTTGATGAAGAGCAACTCAAAACGATCCTCAACCAACCAAAATTAAAAGCCAAGCCGAATGCACAGAAAATTCTTCCCTTGGAAGTCCACCCGAGTGAATGTAGAGGAAACCCAATAAATAGAAAATCATCACAAAAACTATCTAAAATGTCGGCCAATCAAAATATTACAAAATAATATATTTCCTACCTACCTTCCCATATATCAATGCACAATAATATAAAATAATATTTATCCAACTTACCAAGCTCCCAGCCAATGGTAAAATAGGGTAGGTAAGTAATGTATTATTTCTATTTACTCATGCAATAAGAAATATTAGAATTAATTTAAAACCAAATGAAATAGTAATAGACTGAGCCCAATAAAATAAACCAAGGGCTAATTATAAAATAAAAGCCACAAATAAAGTATAAATCATAATTAAATAAAAGCTCCAATAATTAAATAATCAAATAAATAATAATTAACTAATTAATCCTTGATAAACCATAATGATATTAAATAATTATTCTAACTATAAAACCAAAGGATAAATAATAATAATAAACACACAATAATATTTATATCAACTATTTATTTAATTTATTATTATAATCTATATTAATCCATTAATTTAATTTAACATTATTAAACTATATAAATCAATTTAATCAATTAATTAATAATTAAACCAATCAATAAATACAATTCTACACCGCAAGGATAACCCAAGGAATCACGAGACACTAAACAACAACTCGCACCAAGACTCTAAACCGACAAGGCAATCAACTTAAACCTACAGTATAGGGTGGGTTCTCATGTCATCTCCGATCAACTTGCCATTGGGATAAGACACACTTAGACCCGTGGAGCCAGGTGGAGTAGATGTTTGGTACCTGCAAACCTATCATCACCAACACATATACAAAAACATATACAATAATAGGAAGACAAGTGAAAGGAAATCGCAACGTCATATCATGTTAACAAATGAGTGGTATGACAACGTCCTTTATCATGAACGTAGTAGAAGATAGTCAAGTACTAACAAAATCATCATCATATGAATTAGGGTTAGTATAAGGTTAGATACCATCAAATCATCATAAAGTAGTCTAATCTATATCATTATGGTCTATTGATGTACAAAGACAAGATGAATCAGGGAGGGGCACTACATTTAACAATTTACCACAATAAAATCAATGAGAAACAAACCACACACTAAAGATCAAATAATAAAGATGTCAAATTATCCTATTAAAAACCTAATTAGATCTAAAACTCTAGCAAAATATATCATAAGAATTTCATCCAATATGTTATAGGCATCCTTTACAAGTGTTACAATTTGTTCTAATTGATTAAAAAGCAGGTTTTAAGGACCCGAAACCATTACATCATAGAAAGAAAAAGAGCAGCAAAAGGAATTAAAGTCCGCATACATAGCAACTGGCCAAAAGACCAGCGAACAGAAAGAACAACAAAACAACAAAACATAGCAAAGAAACTGAGGAGACACTACATAGCAATTTTCTTTAGCAGATCCTCTGCCTTTATCACCAGCTCATCATAGGTCACCTCGACAGCTTTTAGCTCTTCCAGATCCTTATTCATTTTCTTTTCCTTCCTCTTGCCTCTGGTGCGGGTTCTGGGGCCTTGAGCTTCCTCTGTTCCTTCAGCGTCCAGATCAATTTCCTGGATTTCCTTGTCATCATCAAGCTTACTGATGAGGGTATGAGTATTATTGGCTGAGATTTTCAAAATACTAAGGCTCTGCTCCGCAATATTCTTAAGGCACTCCTCAATTTTTTCCACTTTGGTGACTGTATCCGAGAGTGTTTTTTCACTAGTTTCTGCAAGGCTTTTTCTGTCCAGCATCTCCTTTTCAATCTTCTCAAACCTGGGGTTAAAATCATCTCTGATGTCTTCCGCTTTGTTGAAGGTCAATTGAATCCTTAATAATATTTACAAACTTCTTCATACCCATTTTTAACTTTACAACCAGAAACACCTTATTCTTTTCCACTTGTACATACAATTTGAACATTCCATAAGGCTCTCCAGCTACACCATCCCTTCATAATTTGCATGCTTATAATAGATGCATTGATCTTTCATATCCAAAAGTTAAAAATTTGAAACAATGGTTGCTAAATCATATAGAAACACTCATATCTAATCGAACAAATCTATAATAATAAAGTAGCAATTTGATAGTTGCTATTGTATAATTAGTCAATAGACTTTTTTAAACTGGACTTGCAAGTCCACAAACAATTGGAAAACCTAAATCATACATGCTTGAAACAAGTTTGAACTTTTTAAACAATCTTTAGGCCATACAGAATTCACTTAAGCTTTCAAGAATTATATGGCATTTAATTAGTCGATGGTTAATTGGTGGGCTCTATTTTGTCTTAACTTGAACTAGGAAAGTTGTCTCACTCCTTAAAAAAAATTGGCCAATTGATTGAAATTTTGCTCACCTCATACTTGAAAACAAATTTTAACATACTTAATATTTTCATTTAAAATGTTGTGGAAATCTCATCTCGAAATCAAGAATCTAGCAACTCAAAAACCCTAACATTTTTAGATCCACTCTTCGTTTATTGTGAATAGTTGAAGTAGTAGCTTAAGGGATATTGGTTTTCATTTGTCTCATTCTTAAAAAAAATACTTTGCTAGGGTTCCATGTAATATTTTCCTACAAACAATACCCAATTTTTATCATTGACATCATCAACAACTCATGTCACATTTTCCTACAAACAATGCCCAAAAATATGAAGATTTGTTGCCATGTCCAAATGTAACTAGCTACAAGTTCCTTGCATACAAAAACAACATACCTTAACATATGTCAAATTTCTTATATGTTATTAAAATATTTATTATATTATTTAGAATATAATATAAAAACTATATATATAGATATATTATAAATTTGATGGTTTTCAATTTATTTTCCTAGTTTTAGAAGTTAATTTTGTGACAATTTTCTCAACAAAATTATTTAGTTAGTATTGAATGGCTATTAACTTCTATTGATGTGTAAATGTAATGCATGCCAAATCTATTTTCACATAGAAGAAATAGTAAAGATGAGAGAGCATCTTCATATGTTAAACTTATTACATTATTCTTCACAAACCTTATACAATATACATCACATTTCTTACATTTTTGTGCCATTAACCAAATGTCATAAGGCAAGAGATTGGAATGGCACAAAAACGACTCAAATTTTAAAAGATCATGTTTAATAAATAACAAGAAACTTGGTTTTTTAGATGGGTATATCCTCTCACATGTTTGGTTGCTTGGTTAGGAATCAATGGTATAATTAGGCACCAATATGCTTCGGGTGAGTATTGTTTAAATATGTTTATATTAAGCAACATAAAAAGAAAGTTGACACTTTTAAAACAAACAACCCATAAACAAGGTATTGTTTAAATATGTTGAATGACTAGATATGCCATATATTTCGTTACAAAATAAAATTAAATGATATTTTGTACTTATTTTTAAGAGGTTTAATTATCGGTGAATGTGACCCTGATTGTATTTTTTTTTGTTATCAACGTTTCCAATCATACTCTACGATTCATCACTAAGATGAACTAGAGAAAAAAATAAAGATGAGGTTTAATTATTACGTAACTACATATATATATTTTCCTTTTGTCTATATAAAAATAATAGAAAATCCTAAAAGAATTAGGTAAGCACCTACACTTCATCCTTTACATATTGAGAAAAGAATTACATTTTTTGGGTAAGTGCACAAAATAATGGATCGTTTGGTCCATTAAATCTATTTAGTCATATCTGTCGCTTTTAGTAGAGTACATATTGACGTTTCAGGGATCACGACTGGTGGGAAGATTTTAACCAGTAATAATAAAGTTGTCGGAACCCAAATCCATCTGTACTGTCGCGACACAGGGCCTATAAATTATAAAAATGAACAACTTAAAGTTGAATATCTTAATATAGAAATAAATCTAACACAAAAGTCTGATTTATAAATATCTTTAAAAATAGTATTTTCTTCTTAAACGAATACAATTTCTTACTTGTAATTTGTCGGATTTAAATTGGAATATTAGAAGGTACGATTCAAAGGATGGATGGAGGACTAAGCTAAAATCATGTTTTAAAAAGGATAAAGTAAATGACAAATACCTATGTTTTTATGTTTTGCAAATGGACGGTAATGAAAAATAAGTTTGTAGATTGTCCTTTTTAAATTAGTACGTAATCATTCTGTAATCATTCATTTTATGTCACATTAATGTTTTTTATATAATTATTGTGGTTTTGGTCTATGATTGCAATCAGACAAGATGAAACAATGAAACTAACATTATCATTTAATTTGAATCAATTTTTTTAACTAGCAATTGCACTTTTGTGTGCAATAGGTACACCGAACATGTGTGAAAGATCAATTAGGGAAAATTTTAGTCTATTTTTTGCATACATTTGTGTAGTACATGAGGTCAATTGGTCGGCCATTTGGCAAATGGCGTTGTTTGTACAAACAAGGTCTGAAAGGAGAAGTGATAGCTTCAAATCAACCATGCATCGCCTTCTAGGTATCCAAACACAATTGAAACAAAATATATAAATCAAGAAGATTGTAAACACCTAAAAAAGTTTCATGACTAACATGCTAATTATTCATCTTCATTAATTAAATAATTCTTTAATTATTTAATTAAGCTAATTAAATTATTCTAATCATCACCACATCTATATTGCTAATTATTCAATTCTATCTTCATCAATTAATCATTTGACTTATTCTTCATATTAATTAAAAAATTATTATTTAAGTCAGTGCGATTTGATACCTTTTATTAAATGATCTTTATTATTTATTAAATTCAAATTCTGATGATTAAATAGTTTCTTTAAATTATTTAAATAATTAACTTGTTCACTTTCTATTCTTAATCACTTGATCATTTAAATTCTCTCTTTTATTAATTAAATATTTATTATTTAATTAAGTGCAAATTAATGCCTTTGATTAAATAATCTTTATTATTTCATTAAATTCAATTTCCTATAGTTAAATAATTTCTTTAAATTATTTAATTAATTCATTCATTCTTTTCAAATTCCAAAATTCAAAATCCCCAAATTCTAATTTCATCAAATTTCAAATGCATGTGCATTTCAATTTCACTTTTTGAAAACCAAAATTCAAATCAAATTGAATTTCAAATAAAAAATCCCACAACATAGGCTAAAAATCCTAACTGATTGATCAATTCAATTTTCTTCCAATCATCTTTTTCAACTCTAAATCAACTTTTTCTAACAAGGCAGTTAACTCAGTTAACTAATTAATATATTTAGTCATCTAATCAATCTATTCACTTGACTCATCAACCAAATGAGTTATCTCTCAATCAATTCAATTCAACTATCAATCAACTCTTTAGCTCACTTCAGTTACATCTCAATCAATCTCCTCCAAATATTTTTTAATTCATCATCCTTTTCCCAATTTCAAAAATCACGAACTTCGGATCTTTGTGTCATTTTGTAGGTTGATCATTGCAACATTGAGAGTCAACGTTACCCAAAGTAGAGAAGAACAATGGAAGCCATATTGCGAATAGGGAGTTTTTCATTTGGTTGATTGTCTTATTTGCAAAGCTTTTATTGATTTTCGTTTAAGATTTGTTAATTAATTGGGCTTTTCATGATTTCCCTTACCCTAATTAGCTTATTCAATGATGATTTTTTACGTCAAGACAATGGTGAACCTGACGTGAAACAACAACAACAACAACAACTAACTTTTTTTTGCGTTTTTCTATGTTTTGCAGGTCCTCGGTACAAATTTTCGCAGATGCACACAAAATTTCGCATATGTTTGCATAGAATTATGCATGCATTTCAGTACCCATTTCACATTCATGCTTTCACTTTTTCACATCAGTCTATCAGGTGTTTCACATGCGTTGAATGTTAAGGTAGGGTAAAGAATTTAAATCATTTTGGTTTATTATTGTGTTGCCTCTTCATTTTAGACCTTAGTCAGGTTTCTAATTGATGACATAGATGTATGTTGGATTTGCAATCTGTTTAACAAAATGGCATGCTGAGTGAGATTTAATATTTCAGGATCTAGAAGGCAAGTTGAAAAGAGAAGACATCAAAAACATTTCCTAATAACCCTAAAAGAAGAATTAAAAGAAAGAGAACAAGAATTTCAGATTTCTTTTTTTTTCAGTATCAGAAGCATGTCCTAGCCTACGCTTTGAAATACAAAACAATACAAGGGACAAATTTGAGATTTTAGAATTGATCCGGGAATTAGCTCTCTGTCTTGATTTATGTTCTAACCCTCTCTTTTGCAGGATTTTATTTTTTAATTTTTACACAGGGAAGTATTTACCTTGCGTAGAATCAGTATTTCACATGTGTTGAATTAGTATTTCACAATCATTGAGACAATTTCTCACATACGTTGAGTTTCTATGTCACATGTGTTCAATTATTATTTCGTATGATACTGGTAACCATGGATTTCATTCCGTCTCTGTATTTTTTCTTTGATTTGGTTTTTTGGGGTTATTAATGGTTTTTTTGCAACATGTGGCAAGGGTAGCAGAGATGATTCAATTTGTTGAAGACTTCATTTAAACTACTGACTTGTGTGAGGGTGAACTCACAATAATGGTTCCCACTTTTTTGCCACTTTTGACAATGAGATGAAATTTTTTAAAATAATCTTCAACTTCCGACAACTATAACTTTTAAACTATTAAGAATTTGAAGATGATGTAAATTAGTGATTTGAAGAATTTTGTCTATAGATTCTAAATATATATTTTTTAATTTTTTTTGAAGATTTAAAAAAAAAAAATTCCATCTCCTTCGAAAAGCAGTTTTTATAGCAAACTACATTTTTTAAGAGTGACGTGCCTCCTGAAATGCATAACTTTTTTTCTATAAATGATAAAAACTCAATTCTTTCAAATTTTGGTTTGTAACATCAATATCCAGGGTTTGTTGTTGGTTTGATCATGATATGTTGAATATTTTTTATTTTATTAAGTTTTGAAGTCTCACTACTTATAATTCAGACATAGGTTTAATTTTGAACACATAACTTGTTCGATATATATCGAAATTCAATTTTTTTTCTGTTAGAAAGAAGACATCAATACTTGGGGTATAGATATTTTTTAATTTTTTTTTGAATTAGTTTCATATTTTTCCCAATGCGTTGAACAAAGAAGTTCATGTTGCTGGCATTATAACAGACAAGAAGAAGGTTGGCATTCCAATTACAATGAAAGATTGTTGGCATTTCAATAAGGATATTGAGAAGGTTGTTGATGACTATGGATATAACTAATTAAGGATGATTACTGTCTTAATGTTATTATTTTGTCATTGATGTCAAGAAATTGATTTTCTAATTTAGTATGATGTTGCCATATCTTAAGAAGTATGATTTGATGAGTATAAAGATGTCGATAAAAGACACAAAAAGAATATGATGAATAAGGGGATAAGTTATTCAATGGGCAACTATTACCGAGTTAGACAATGATGAGATCATGATGTTTAGATTGTTTTGATATCCTACATATGCTATTGTTTGAAAGGTTAATACTATACTATGTTACCGAGCAAAGAACCTAGTAGGTAAACCCTAAGGTTATCGCTATCGGTTAATGAAAGTAGAATGTCTACCGAGTGAAGTTTAGTATTTACCGAGTTACAACCGAGCTATAACAGAATGCATTAAATGTTTACATGTGATATTTAATGAAGGAAGTTGATGAGCTGGAGCGAATTAAATGATTGGTAAGTCATGTATGAAGATTGTTAAAGAATCTATGGTAAAGAAACATCAGCAGGAAGATCTACAGCTCAGATTGAACCGCAATACCCTAACACAAGTTCCAAGGTAACTATGCAAGTTCCAAGGCGGGGTAAAACATTTTCAGATCAAAGAATACATTGAACCTGGACAAGATTGAAGATCTGATGGCTATGATTGATCATGGGAAATGTGATCAAGGAGATTAAGCAGTTAGTAGATTGTTTATAAATAGGAAACTATTGATAAACAATGTATGTAGGCAAGTGGATGCACAGGGATGCTACATAGTGATTACCGAGCACAGAAGCTTGAAGACCTGTTAGAATATCAGAGTATAGATGCCGAGCAGATAGACAAGATTAGTTCTATGTCTAAATTGTATTGAACAAATAGGAATCTGCTCTAGCATTTTTAGATGTGAAGTTGCAGACATATCTTTATTACTGTTATTTTGAGAAGTAGCAGAAAATCTCTTAACCGAGTGGACTTGACAGTCTTATTTGTAAAATCCTCTAGCAAGGTGACATTCTTATTGAGTGTTTGAAATCCTTTAACAAGGTCACTTCTAACAAAGTGAAGATCCTAACAGATCTGAGGGAAATCCCTTAACCGGGTCACATCTAGCAATGTGTTTGTAATCTTTAACAGGATTTGCTTTTAACCGAGCATACTCTAGAAGAGTATATTTCTTAGTGGGCCCGAAATCCCACAGTGGTTTTTCCCTATTTGGGTTTCCACGTTAAATCTGGTGTTATGAGGTTTATATTGTTCATATGCTTTTGAGTTTGCATGTTTGACAGTTTTTGGTTATATGACTGATATATATGTTACCGAGGTTGAATATGATGTTTTTATGGATGATTAAGTTTGTATGATTCACCCCCCCCCTCTCATCTTGTTGGCTATTGGATCTGTACTTACATTAAGTATCAGAACTATCAATTGGTATCAGAGCTTTGGACTCCAAAAGGAAAGTTTAAAGGCACTTGAGTTAAAGATCCAATGATGTATAAGAGGGATGCACTGAAGTTGAACAAATCAAGTTTCTCTACATGGTAGAAAAGGATGAAGCTACATCTATCAGGAGTTGGAGAATATGTTGTCTATTATCTGGAGAATGATTTCATCACACCGAGAACCTGTCCATTAACAATGGAAGAGATAAAGGCAAAGCAAGAACATATTCAAGCAATGATTGAAATAACATCTACATTGACCGACTCAGAGTTTAATGATCTAGAAGGATGTACTGATGCAAAGGCAATGTGGACTAAGCTCATATCAGTATATGGTGGAGATGAACATGTTCAAAGAGCAAAAGTGGATAGTCTGAGAGGACAACTTGAATCTATGAGGATGAATGAAGGTGAGAACATAACTCAGTACAGTACAAGACTAAAGGAGATTGTAAATCAAATCAAAGGAGCAGGAGGAACTATTGAAGAAAAGGATGTAACAAGTAAGTTGTTAAGAACCCTTCTACCTACCTATGCAATCCGAGTCTCTGCAATAAATGAATTGAGGTTTGTACCCAATATGCCAATTTCTTTAGATGCTACTATTGGTAAGCTACATGCATTTGAGTTAAGTAGCTTTGATAACAGTGGGTCATCGGTAAATAAAGTTGAATCTACATTCAGTTCTTTTCATATTGATGAAACTGATGATTACAATGATTGAAAGTATAAGTACTCTGAAGGGAATCACAGTGGAGCAAGTGAAAAATTTCGCAAAAACATGGAGGAGGTACACAAACTGTATGAGGAAATCAGAAAGCAAGAAGAGTTTGAAGCACTATTAGCCAGAAGGCTACTGAGAGGAAAAGGTAAGTATAAAGTAAAGCTACCTTTAAAATGTTTCAATTGTGATAAGATAGGACATATAGCTTCTAACTGTCCTAACAAAGAATCTAGTGAAAAGAGAGATTACCGAGATGACAGACAGAAAGATAATCATTACAGAGGACACCGAGACTTTAGGAGAAGAGATAAAGAGACATGCCTAATAGCTGATGAAGAATCTAATGATGATAAATTAGATGAAACTGATACAGAGGAAGTTGTTTATGTGGCTATCAAAGATGGATCAGATGAAGAAAAAGCTTTAATATCTCATATAAATACTAATGATTCTTGGATCATAGATAGTGGTTGCTCACATCACATGACAGGTGATAAACACAAGTTTATTAAATTAGATGATTATGATGGAGGCTATGTAAGATTTGGTAATGATGCACCATGTCCAGTAAGAGGTAAAGGATCCATAACACTTCTTGACAATGCTAAATGTAATGATGTTTATTGGGTTGAAGGTTTGAAATATAATTTGTTGAGTGTAGCACAGCTAAACAACACAGGTTACCGAATAGAGTTTTAAAAAGGAATTGTCAAAGTTCATGACAAGCATGGAAAGTTAGCTGCTACCGGGACACAAACAAGAGGTAATACATTTCATCTTGACTCAACTTGGAATAAATGTCTATATGCAAGGATAGATGATACCTGGTTATGGCATAAAAGGTTTTTTCATGTTAATTTTGATAATCTAATCAAATTAAGTAAGAAGCACCAAGTAAGAGGTCTACCGAGTCTTGAAAAACCTGAGAATGCTATGTGCTGAGGATGCCAGATGGGTAAGATGACAAGATCAAGCTTTACAAGTAAGTCCTACACTTCTAAGGAAATTTTAGATCTTGTGCACACTGATCTTTGTGGTCCTATGAAAGTTCAAAGTTATTATGGTGATAAATATTTCATATTATTTGTGGATGATTACTCAAGGATGATGTCAGTAATGTTTTTAAAAGAAAAATCAGAAGCTTTTCAAATGTTTAAATGGTACAAGGCCAGAGTTGAAAATGAAACAGGAAGACAACTGAAATGTCTCAGATCAGATAGAGGAGGAGAGTTTACATTTGATGAGTTCAACCTATTTTGTAATGATCATGGTATAAAAAGACAAGTCTCTGCACCGAGAACTCCACAGCAAAATGGGATAGCTGAGAGAAGGAACATATCTATTATGGATTGTGCCAGAACCCTAATGATTGAAAAGAAAGTTCCACAAACATTTTGGAGAGAAGCAATAAGCACAACTGTTTACACCTTGAACCGAGTTCAATTGAAGAAAGGTACTTTGAAGACACCTTATGAAATCTGGTATGACAAGAGACCTAATGTAAGTTATTTTAAAATCTTTGGGAGTAGATGCTATGTTCATAAAGATGATAGAAATGGCAAGTTTGATCAGAAAAGTGAAGAAGGAATGTTTCTAGGTTATTCTTCTAAAAGTAAAGCATTTAAATGTCTGATCAAATAATCTAACAAAATAGTAGAAAGTGCAAATGTGAAAATTGATGAATTTGTAGAAAGAAATAATGAAGGAAACTCCAAAGAACTAGAAGATTATGAAGGATTTGTCTATGTGCAACCAAGAAGTCCTACCGAGATAACTGTTGAAGAAAATGAAGGAAATATTCAATTATCGAGTGATGAAGAAGATCATACAGAGCCTACCGAGCCTGTATTAGCCAAGTATGTTAGAAGACATCATGCACCAAGTCAGATTATAGGAGATAAGGATGATCTAGTGATGACAAGGAACAAACTGAGACAAAACACATGTTTGATATTTGAATTTGAACCGAGAATAGTGAAAGAGGCATTTAATAGTGAAGATTGGATAAATGCTATGACATAAGAGATTGATCAAATCAAGAAGAATGACACATGGACACTGGTCCCAAGACCGAAGGACAAAAATGTAATCGGTACAAAGTGGATCTTCAGAAACAAGCTAAATGAAAAAGGTGAGGTCATTCAGAACAAAGCAAGACTAGTTTGCAAAGGTTATGCCCAAGAAGAAGGAATTGATTATGGTGAGACTTTTGCACCTATGGCAAGACTTGAAGGAGTAAGAACATTGTTGGCATATGCTGCTTACAAGAATTTCAAGGTATATCAAATGGATGTCAAATCTGCATTTCTGAATGGCATATTAGAAGAAGAAGTTTTTATTGAACAACCTGAAGGATTTGTTGAAGGAGAAAATAATGATCAGGTATGTAAATTGAACAAAGCTTTATGTGGTCTGAAACAAGCACTTAAAGCATGGTATCAGAGATTGCACTCATATTTGATCAAAATTGGTTTTATAAGAACAAGTGAAAACAACAATATGTACACAAAGAATGATGAAAATGGAATACTGATCTCAGCCACATTTGTTGATGATATTATCTTTAGTGGAAATGACTCTCTATGCAAGAACTTTGGAAATGAAATGAGTAAAGAATTTGAGATGTCATTAATCGGTGAGATAAAATATTTTATAGGTCTGCAAATACTGCAAATGAAAGATGATATTTTCATTACCCAATCCAAGTACATAAAGGAAATATTGAAGAAATTTGGAATGGAGGATTCAAAACCAGTAAGTACTCCTATGACTACCAACTGTAAACTATCAAAGAATGATGAATCTGGATCTATTGATGAGACACTTTACCGATCTATGATTGGAAAGTTTCAATAAGTTGTTCACAGCAGGCCAGATATAGCACATGCAGTAGGTATTGTTGCAAGATTTTCTGCAGATCCTAAGGAAACACACATGACGACAATCAAAAGAATTTTCAGATACTTAAAAGGCACTGAAGATTATGGCTTAGTATATCAGAAAGGAAATGAGTTTGATTTAAAAGTTCATACTGATGTTGATTGGGCAGGCAACATTGATGATAGGAAAAGCACAAGTGGAGGAGCTTTCTTTTTAGGAGAAAGACTAGTGAGTTGGCTTAGCAAGAAACAAGGATGTGTTTCTCAGTCAACAACAGAAGCTGAATATGTTGCTGCAGCACTGAATTGCACCAATATAGCATGGATCAAACAACTGTTGGAAGGTATAAATGAGCAAGTTACTGAGCTAGTAACTATATTCTGTGATAACACTAGTACCATTAACATTTCAAAGAATCCTGTTATGCACTCTAAGACAAAGCACATCTCTATCAAATATCATTATCTTAGAGAAGAAGTTCAAGAGAAGAAAGTGGTGTTGGAATATGTTAGTACAAAGGAGCAAATAGCAGATATCTTCACCAAGCCACTACCAAAGGACACTTTTGAATATCTCAGAAGTCAGTTAGGGGTCCTACCCCTATCCTCCATTCACTGACCGAGTTCGGTGAAAGCATCAATTCGATGACTCTACAAAATATCTTTTAGGAGTTGATGTTGATTTACACACTTTAGGAGGTTTTCTAAAGGTGTGCAGGAAACAATAAATAGGAAACAGGAATTGAAGACAAATGCTCTGACCGAGATTGAATTGATACATAACAACATGGAATTCACTTCTCAGAGGAAGAAATTATGTTTTAGTTCTTTTCTTTTTGGAATTGTTGTCAAAGGGGGAGAATACCTATGAAAGAGGGAGAATACATAAGAAGAGCAAACTACAGATTGGAAAGAAGACTGAGAAAATAGGAGAAGTCTAATGTATGGGGGAGAGCATTTCAGCATTTCAGAATCACAGCAATCTGAATCTATTAAGGTCAAATCAATTTGTTTTGCCATCAATGCCAAAGGGGGAGATTGTTGGCATTATAACAGACAAGAAGAAGGTTGGCATTCCAATTACAATGAGAGATTGTTGGCATTTCAATAAGGATATTGAGAAGGTTGTTGATGACTATGGATATAACTGATTAAGGATGATTACTGTCTTAATATTATTATTTTGTCATTGATGTCAAGAAATTGGTTTTCTAATTCAGTATGATGTTGCCATATCTTAAGAAGTATGATTTGATGAGTATAAAGATGTCGGTAAAAGACACAGAAAGAATATGATGAATAAGGGGATAAGTTATTCAATGGGCAACTATTACTGAGTTAGACAATGATGAGATCATGATGTTTAGATTGTTTTGATATCCTACATATGCTATTGTTTGAAAGGTTAATACTATACTATGTTACCAAGCAAAGAACCTAGTCGGTAAACCCTAAGGTTATCGCTATTGGTTAATGAAAGTAGAATGTCTACCGAGTGAAGTTTAGTATTTACCGAGTTACAACCGAGCTATAACAGAATGTATTAAATGTTTACATGTGATATTTAATGAAGGAAGTTGATGAGATGGAGCGAATTAAATGATTGGTAAGCCGTGTATGAAGATTGTTAAAGAATCTATGGTAAAGAAAGATCGGCAGGAAGATCTACAGCTCATATTGAACCACAATACCCTAACACAAGTTCCAAGGTAAATATGCAAGTTCCAAGGTGGGGTAAAGCATTTTCAAATCGAAGAATACATTAAACCTAGACAAGATTGAAGATCGGATGGCTATGATTGATCATGGGAAATGTGATCAAGGAGATTAAGCGGTTAGTAGATTGTTTATAAATAGGAAACTGTTGATAAACAATGTATGCGGGCAAGTGGATGCACAGGGATGCTACATAGTGATTACTGAGCACAAAAGCTTGAAGACTTGTTAGAATAATAGAGTATAGATGGCTAGCAGATAGACGAGATTAGTTCTATGTCTAAATTGTATTGAACAAATAGGAATCTTCTTTAGCATTTTTAGATGTGAAGCTACAGACATATCTTTATTACTGGTATTTTGAGAAGTAGCAGAAAATCTCTTAACCGAGTGGACTTAACAGTCTTATTTGTAAAATCCTCTAGCAAGGTGACATTCTTATTGAGTGTTTGAAATCCTTTAACAAGGTCACTTCTAACAAAGTGAAGATCCTAACAGATCTGAGGGAAATCCCTTAACCGGGTCACATCTAGCAATGTGTTTGTAATCTTTAACATGATTTGCTTTTAACCGAGCATACTCTAGAAGAGTATATTTCTTAGTGGGTCTGAAATCCCACAGTGTTTTTTCCCTATTTGGGTCTCCACGTTAAATCTGGTGTTATGAGGTTTATATTGTTCATATGCTTTTGAGTTTGCATGCTTGATAGTTTTTGGTTATATGACTAATATATATGTTACCGAGGTTGAATCTAATGTTTTTATGGATGATTAAGTTTGTATGATTCACCCCCCCCCCCCTCTCATCTTGTTGGCTATTGGATCTGTACTTACATTAAGTATCAGAACTATCACATGTTCGGTGAAAAACAAATATTCCATAAAATTAAAAAAACAAGAACATAATAAATTCACAATGTAATAAAATTATACTCGTTCGAAAGCTTGCTCTGAGCACTACCATCTTATATTTTTGGGTTATCAAGATTATTTCATTTGTGCCTTGAACTAGAGGTCCGAAGGCAATAATTTCTCAGAACTCCGAAAAATTAGGGGAGAGATCTCTAAAAAGCGGGTTTGAACGAACAGTGGCTCGAGTGAAGGGGGGTTTGATTGAACCCCTTAGGGTTCGATTGGACCCCCCTTTGCTCGAACCTCCTGGAAAAAATTATGATGCGTACTTTCATGTAACGACCAACTTTGAACGAACTTGACCTTTTGTAACCGTCAGCGTTCGTTCAAACCCAGGCCGACCCAATTTTTTTTTTTTGTTACATTTTTGTAGAGTCATATAAATATACATTATTTTTTTATTTTTTTACACACAAATGATTAAAACAATTCACACTTTTGGATGAAAGAAGACATTTGAAAGTTATTTTGAGGGCAATAATTTGAAGATATTTGAAAGTTATTTTAAAAGCATGGGGAACAAGAAGAGAAGGCAAAATAAGACTTCAAGGAATTATTCTCCCAAAACGGAACAAAGATATCAAGAACAAAGAAGGCAAAGATATCATGATGCAAGTATGTATTTTTATTTTTATTTCTATTTAATTTTATATGTATTACGTACCAAAAATTGTGTTTATTTGTTAGTATTAGTTAAATATTTTTTATCTAATATTTTTTATGAAAATTATTTTAAATAATATTAATTAAATTAATTTAATTTATATGATAATATTATCTTAATTAATTCTAAATGATGTTATTTTTATTAAATTAATTGGAAATAGTAGGATTAAAAATAATCTCGTTTTAATTAAAAATAATTATGCTTTAATTTGAAATAATATGTGTATTTGCAAATTTCAAATTCCATTAAACTTGCTTGTTGTGTAATTGACATTTTCTCTCCCCCCTTAAGTCCATTTATAATAGATCATGGTTTCAATTTAAAATTCCGATCTTTAGGACCCCTCTCTTTCTCATTTATTATTTATAATTTATAATTTAATTTAGATAGTCCATAAATATATAATTTAATTTAGATTTTGAAACCATGTGTCTTTATAGTTTAGCAAACACTTCAATTGGTGCTCTAAAATTAACAAACTTGTCTTTTGTGTCTTCACTAATAGGCTCTTTTTGTTTTATCCTTAGAAAGGGGCCTACCTCCCGAGTAGCCCGTAAGGCTCGGTGAGAGGGAACGACTCAAAGTGGTAACAAGCTAAAGCCAAGTTCTTCCAAGCCACTATAAATAAATGTGTTTGTGACAAAAGTTGCAAGCAATAGGTGTTACATGCTGCTATAATGACGTTATGACTCCCCATAAACCTTATAGAGCGCAACCTCTATAGGCTGGGAGGCCTTCCATTTAATAGAGCGTAACACGCTGCTGATTATAGCCACCTGAACGGATGCCCTTGCTAGACACATTTTGTGTTAGAAGCCAAAAACCTTCTAGTTGTTGGTGCAGGAGGTCGGACCTCTGAAGCGGCTCACATTCTTACGATTCTTAGTAGATATACAAAGTTCACCATGGGGAGTTCTCGTGGGGACTAGTGCTTGGCTGCCCTAGAGAAGTGAATGTCATGGAGGGGAGCCAGTGGGGTCAAGCACCTAAGTATCCACTCTGAATTGCATAGCTCGGGGTAACCCCCAAATGAGATTCAACAACTACTATCTCGTCTAGCCCTAGGATTTGTGCTTGCATGATCAAAACAATCAAACACTTTCAAACAAACAAACATTGTGTCTTCCTTGTTTTCAAGTGTATGCAAAAATATTTCACATTATACTTGAGTCCCCTTAAAACCTAATTTAATAAAATTTCAGAGGTAGATGCGCAAGACAAAATAATGCAAAAACGACACAGATTTTTTTGAATTTGCAATCCTTAAGAACAATTGGGACATCTTGTCTAATCAATTGCAATATGATATCAGGGCAATTGCGATATGATATCAGAAATTGTGAATTTATGTGTATGCAATTACAATATCCAGTTTCTTGTGCACGTATGGATTTGCAAATTTTTTTAAAATAAAAATGAAGGTTAGAGTGATTCACGTCAGGTTCACCAAATGTCTTCAAGCAGTAAATAGGCATAAATAGCATAAATCAAATTATCAAAGATTCAATCACAACTCTAAATCTAATTATTACTCCTAAATAACAATGAAATAAAGCTAATTATCAATTGAATTGAAATGATCTATCTAAGACTCCCTCAATTAACATAGAAAGGCTTCCATTTCTCTTCTCCATTGTTGTTGATGTAGGTGGCTCTCAAGTATTGCACTTGATTTCCCGCATAAGATATGATTATAAAAAAGAGATTGAATTGAGAAGAGAGGTTGAATTTATAGATTTTCAACACAAAGGGGGTGAGAAATAGAACTCAAGTGTTGATTGATAGACAACTGAAATTGATTGATCAGTGAACTTAATTGATTGATTTGTTAACTGAATTGATTGAGTAGTCAACTAGATTGATTGAAGAGTGAGCTAAATAGATGGATTAGTAAACTCACTTGATTGATTAGTGAATTGAATAGATTGAGGAGATGACTAAATTGATTGATTAGAAGACTGAATTGATTGAGTTAAAAAGGATGATTGATGAGTTAACTGATTTGATCAATCACTTTTGATTTTAGCATGTGTTGTAGGAATTTGAAATTGAATTTGATTTTCATTTTCAATTTGGATTTGAATTTGGTCATTCGAATGCTGAAATGCACATGAAATTAATTAAAATTCAGATTTGGGGAAAATGTGAATTTGATGATTTTAAATTAGATGAAATGAAGTGAAATTTGAATTTGGGGAAATATGAAATGAAATTATATTGGAGTAATTGGAATTATAATTTGGGGAATTGGAGGAATAATTAATTAATTTAAATAAAATTATTTAAACTTAGGAAATAAAAATAATTAAATAATAAAAATTATTTAACTAAGGAAAATGTTGCAATTAATTAATTGATATTTAATTAATAATTGAGATAGGGTTAACTGATTAAAATGATTTGAGAATAGAAATAGAATAATTAGAAGTCTTGAAAGGTGATGATTAGAAGAAATAGTTAGTTTAATCAAATAATTAAAGAATTTCTTAATTAAATAGACGAATAATTAGTGTAGAATTAATGAGACATTTCTAGTTGTCTACAGAAAAAAATTTCATTTAGCTTATTTACCTGTGTGATGGATGCACCAAAATCTTGTGTTTGCCCACTCAATTCTCGTAGCCGTTCAGCCACGACTATATAGCCTTGCTGGTAGGCAATTCTCTTGTCATCTTCTATGGGATCTCTATTGAATTCAAAGCCCTGCATTTTTGCTTGGTATCATGAATTTTGCTTGCATTGTTTGATAAAAAAAAAAATCGTTTGCAATCTATAAATATTTTGATGTGATATTTCATTTACAGATACTTACAATTCGTGTGACAAGTTTCATATAACCACCCGAGCCGAGTTTGTGTTTCTCGTGCTTTTCTTGTCTTGCCTTGGTTTCCTTTGACGTGTCACTTAGTCAATGAAAAGTTTGAAATATGTTAGATTATATAAATATAAAGAGTAATTAATTAGTACATAATTACATTCTTAATAGTATCCCATACCTTCTTTTGGCGTCTGGTGGTGTATTTCCTTTTTTCCTTTCAATTCTCTCCTTGGCATCCAAAATCAGGTCCTTCCACTCCCTCTTTGGAATCATGGGGGGATGCTCGTACTTTACATTCTTTTCTAAATGGGTCATGTATTGGTCCCTCACATACTTTAGATATGTGCCAACTTTTTCAAGGAGCTTGGTTTTGTCAAATGTGTCATTTCCAAACCACTCAACCATATGGTTTTTCAATTCATCTTTTAACCTTTTTCTCTGGTCATTCCACCATTTAAAGAAAAAACAAACCTGTTAGATTCAAAAATGAACTGAGGTTACATTTATTATAGTTCAAGAAATGGATCAAAGAAAAACTATTCTAGCAATGATATGAAATCAAAATAGTGGATTAGGGTTAGTTCACATATGATGTTCCACCTTTTACGTATGGTGGGCCCAAATATCTACAATGAAATTTCATTAAGAATTTTATACAAAAAATTATTTCTTGCAAAAAATTCATGGGATCATTAGTCCAAAATGAGTGATCAGAAAGTAAATTACAATTAGACTATATATAATAATAATTTTAAAGTACCTGGAACCTTTTGTATCTTTAAGGGAATCATTTCTTCATCGCTCACCACCAATGTGGCCTGCAATGTTCCCGTACTAGCAATACAAGAAGATCTAGGAAATGATGGTATGTTATCAACAATAGTCACCTCTGCCGCATCCTCATGTGCATCTCCTACTGCAAAAATGAATCCACTATGAAATGTCCCCAAGAAAGAACACTTGAAGGGAAATAGACACATAATAGAAGATAAAGGAAAATAGGGATCTACCAATAGTGGGCGAGCCAATATGACGTGCAATAGAGCATGTTTGCATGCTACATATTGCCGACATTGCAGTCGGCAATACAGGTGGGGCTAACCTCTGATGAGGCATCGACGATATTTGCACAAGAACATTGACAACACCTGAAGAATAATACATTAAATATATGAAAAGTGCAAGAATTATAAACAAGGATGAACCTTTATTATGAACATTGACAGTATCAAGTATGATGTATTTTTTGTACTCAAAGTGATAAGCCAAGTAAGTGATAAGCCAAGAAAATCATCATCACTTGAACTACTTGCAATACCTTGATCATGGCCACCAGGTTGGTGAGGATGCATAAATTGTTGTAAAAACAACACGTACATATTTTAGTTAATGACATAAAAGAGTATAAAATATAAACCATTATTAAACTTTTGTTATAATTAAAGCTTTCATTACTACTTACTTGCAATCTTTCTTTTGTCCGAATCAATTTTTGCACCCTCTCTTGTATCTCATTAGTCTGAGGCTCCAGAGATGTGAAAGCAACAATCTCTCTACTAATTTTTCTAATAGACTTTTTTTATCAATTCTATAAGGTTTGTGGAATTTTTAGGGTCATCATCGCTTAATCTTGTTGAGTCCACATCCCTAGAGAGGTGCTCAGGTACTACAACTCCCATTCTCTTTCCCCGAACATCCATATGTAACAAGAATATCATTAACAATTATAAAATTACTCTAAAACACTCAAAAAAAGAACATAATAATGTAACAGTTTGCTTCTATCTAATTTTTACAATTACAATGAGGTTTACCTACTTGGTAGAAGTGTCATGACCTACATCCCTATTTGTGCTATGTGATGGATGCATGTCGCCTTGTGAGAAAAAAAATATATAAAAACGTTAGCGAAATGAAACCAATAGACTTAGAAAAAAAACTTCATAATAAAATGGCTAATTTATATGGTATATAGTACGTACCACCCCCATGATAGTAACTTTGTTTGTATCTATATGATTCAATTGTAATTGATTACCAACTCTTCCCCTACACTTATTAATTTTATCGCACGTATGAATACATGATTTCCCTCGCGCGCCTCAAATATGCAATTGGGTTGTTTATTAGTTGACCTAGGCCGCATACTATTTATTAAATCTGCAATATTCCCTATTGATTTTGGCCTTCCATCAATGTATACAACCACTCGTTTACTTTGATCATTATCTTTTTGTTGTATATAATTTGCTGACAGTGCATACCTACACATACTTTTTTTATATCGAACAATCTACATCCAATTATTGTAATTGTAACAAGGTCCGACAAACTCCATCAATTCAGTAACTTAGATTGTAACAGACCTTTATGCCGTCCATGGAAAATAGGCCAAAACCATGTAATGATGAAGGTGCTATGCAATATATCCTATCGTTAACACAAAAATCAGTGTTTATTGGAGGAAGTTCCTTGGGTAACCATTGTTTCTATAGATGTTTGTACCTCAAGGGCACCTCAATGTCACATTTGGTCTCATCATCATAAGAACATGACACCCCTTGAGCAAGGAAAAATTTCACGTGTTTATTGAATTTTCTTCTAATCTTTTGACCTCTAGTTGATCTCCCTATTCTAGACCTACTACATGTCTCATTTTCATTTTCCATTCCTACATTTCCCTCACTCAAGGAAGACATATCTGACAAATACCTATTTGGTGGTACCTGCACTCCATCAAATGAGAGAGTTAGTTGGTAATGAGAGAGATATTTTGCAAATGAGGGTAATGTTGATGAAGAATTTGGCCATGTTGAGATTAAAATTTGAATAAGTCCAACTGGGGCCTTAAGTGTTGATAACTGTATTAGATTTGCTGCTAATGTCAAGGTTTGAAAAATTAAGGAAGTTTGTTTTCCAAGTAATTTTTAAAAAATAAACTATTTCTATAGGGTGTATTGACTTATACCTGTCGATCCATGAGACTATGCAGGATCCTCGTCAAAGGAGTTCAGGTTCCTGCACATGTAATTCAATTATCTTATGTTAGCTAAAAATTACATAGTACACAACATGAACAACATGAACTTTGTAGACAAAAAGAGTATTAAATAAAAAAAATATGTTGTCATCATAATCATTGTAAATTTTTTAATTCCTTACCTTTACTTTATGTAGACTATGTAGGATCCTCAACTAAAGGGTTGGCAATGTGTGTAGTCAATGACCTATTCCCACCAAGGGTGACAACATCACACAAAATATATACATGAACTCAACACCATCAATTGAACATCATAAGCATTACATTTGTAAGTTGATAAACAATAAATACATATGTATCATAAGCATAATAAGCATCATAAGAATCACATATGTGTCATCATAAACATGTAATCCATCACATATGTATCATAAATCACCATCCATCACACATGTAATAAATAATCCACATTCTATAAATAAACACAAAGTTCAAAAAATGTCACATGTATCATCATAAACATGTAATCCATCACATATGTATTTTAAATCAACATCCATCACATAGATAATAAACAATCCAAATTCCATAAATAAACACAAAGTTTAAAAATGACATAAATAGTCACTCTCCCTATCTCCATCTCCTCGGGGTGGCATAGTTCTACTATTAGGAACTGCTAGAGGTGGAACGTGAATTAAAAACATTAAAAGGTGCATCATGAATTAATTATGTAATGGCATTAGAATTCAAAACATAATGAATTAATTATGTAACCATATAAGTTAAATAAATTCCTATCAAGAAATCAATATTAAATAGATAATATATTAATCACATACCTCATACATTTCATTCATGCCATTGATCTTCTTCTTCATCCAACTCATCATCATGACCATCATCATCATCATCATCATCATCATCACCACCACCACCACCACCACCACCACCATCATCATCTTCATCATTGTCATCACCATCACCATCACCATCACCATCACCATCACCATCACCATCACCATCACCATCACCATCACCATCACCATCATCAACTTCTTCTTCTTCTTCATCATCGAGTAACTATCGATCATGATCATCATCTACATCATCTTCTACTTCTTCTGTATCTTCTTCTTCCATCACATTATACTTTATCGGCCTTCCTCTTGGATCATGTCTAACAACAAATGACCAACCTGATTTATGTGGAAGCTTCGAGTAAAATACCTTCTCACATTGGATTGGAAGAACATAGGGCTCATCCCCAACTAGTTCAAATGACCTTGTATTAACCATTGTAAAACCATTATCATGTTCAATAACATTCTATCAGGATCATTTTTATTCAATCATAGCTTGTACAATTTGACGACGAACAAAACTAATTTGAAGGAATTAAAGTCACACTCAATTATATCATCCAAAATGCCATAGTATCGATTTTGAGACTCTTGAGGATGTATGTCATTTCTCGATGAAATATTTGTCACCTCAAAGACTGTAGTTATCTCAGAATCACAAGTTTTCTTCATGTCATCCAACTTTTTGATGCGAAATTTATGACCATTGCAGCACATAGCGTTGTGGTGTTTGACCTGCAATATGTCAAACATGTAAAAATTATTGCATCATGAGTTGATAAACATATGGGTGATTAATAAATTTATACGTACCTGTTTATTTCTTAAACCATATTATAAATCAATTTCCCTTTCCATAACATTGGAATCTCCATCACAATGAGCTTCTTTAACCAATGAAGCCACACCTTCCCATGTCAATGTGCGACCAGAATGTTGACAATGTTCAATCCATACCGTCATCCAATCAAGATTGTTTGCAATATACAAATGTAGTACATCCCACTCTCGACCAACTATACAAAAAATAAATAGATGTCTCACAATTGATTTATTTTGAAGATTAATAATTAATTAACTACAATAACATCTTATAATTACCTCTCACTGTCCTCAATCTACCTTCTTTGAATTTGTTAATGGGGTTGGGATACCAAATGCGATCCACGTGGATCTTTGCTGCAAACTTAGTAAGATATTCAGAAATGTACACCATAGTCTAGTATACCATATATCCATCCACCATAGAACCCTCAGGATGTGCTCTTTGTCGAACCAAAGCCTTCAAAAATTTTAAGTGCTCAACCATCCACATTGACCTAGTGTGTACAGGTCCACACAATTCAATCTCCTCAACTTAGTGTATGAGGTAGTGTTCTTGTGCATTGAAAAAAGTTGAAGGTAGACACTTTTGCATTTCACACATTAGATGAGGAATATTTCTCTTCCAATATTTTATATCTTCTTTATGGATTTATTTACATGACAATCACCTACAAGATATTCAAGACACAAAAATATATATTACATAACAAGTAAAACAAATCGCAAATAAAATATCTATACAATGAACTGAACAAATATCACTACTTACCTCATGTAGTTTCCAAGATCATATATGACTTGCTTGACATTATTGTCAAAGTGGGAGGGAGAGATAGAGATAGATCGTACTACAACAATTATAAAATTATCTTTTCACTTTTTTATAACATAATACAATGAAAAGTACATGCGCAGTATACAAATATATAGTAAATACACAAGAATATAAATTATCTTAATGAAGGTATGTCAATCATGCATTTTCATCCCTGGTCCAAATTCACTTTTCTTTGATATGAGATTGTTTATGTTCGCAGCAAATCTTGTGGGAAATTGAATTTTTCGTATGACTTCTTTTATAGCATTGCTTTGTTGGTCCATTAATAACCAAGGATGGTCACTTATATTAATCTGATCTCCATGGCTATTTAATTGAATGACATTTTTCATTGCATGATTGGATTCATGAATGTCACTACAAATTTTTGTAATTTTTTCTTTGTCATGCCTTCCATCCAATATTTTTCATAATGTCTCTATTATATTCTTTCCAATATGCATAGTATCAAACAAATGCACAATTTGTAACTGCTCATAGTAGGGCAACCTACTAAATTGTCAGGGATAACTTTTTAGTCCCTTAGGAAGGTGGTCATTAATTCCTTGATGACTTTCACGATCATGAATCACATCATCAGTAAACAAAACACAATAGAAAATATGTTTTATGACATAAACCATTAGATGGAATGGCATTACCTTGATGATTAATTCTATTATATTCCAACTTCCACGAGCGAGGTGTCATTCTTCATGGCTTTGATGTATTATCTTCTTTCCCATTGAAAAAATGTTTTTTTAGTATTTTGATACTTATGATTTTTGTGGAGAAAGTGCCTATACTCATCAAACACCTGCTTTCCTAAACTTTTTGAATGATGAGATTTCATCTTTGGACCACAATCTGGACATGCAAACTTTCCCTTTGTTTGAAGACCTACAATATAATGTATAATTGGATTAAATATGTTAATTTTTTTAATTATAATTATCATGCGCAACTTGAACACTATAACATACCACAAAAATGTGTTAGCCCTGGGGCATCGTGTATTGTACATACAAGCATCACATGGAATTTAAATTATCTTTGTCCTATTGGTCTAGAGACGTCATATATAGTGACACCATTCCATAACTCCAACAAATCGTTGATAACAGGCTCAATATATACATTCATATCTTTAACTTGGTACTTACCTAAATGAATGAACAAAAACATTACATAATTAATATGACCATTTTACTGCAATATTTATAATCAAATGTAGACAACTATTAAATGATAAAATACTTGGAATAATCATTGCCAACTTTATGTGCTCCCTCTTTATTGACATCCATAGACAAATGTTATTGTTGATAACAAAAACAGGCCACACTGAGTAAACAGATCTCAGCTCTCCAAATGGATTGACACCGTCCGTTGCCAATGAAAGCCCGGGATTACAAGGTTCTTCTTTAAAGTGTGGCCACTTTTCCTCTATGTCCATAAATGTTGAACCATCCATAGGCATTCAAATAATATCATCTTGACTTCTATTGCATGCATGGTAATCCATAAATTGTGCTAAGCTAGTGCAATTGAATAATCATTGCATACGTGAAATAATGGGAATATAACGAAGAACCTTGCGAGGCACCTTTTTTGTTATTTGATCTGTTTGATATCTACTGATATGACATTCAGGGCATTTATTTTGAAATTCATGTTGTTTGTGATATATAATATGATCATTGGGACAAACATCTATTGCTTGATACTCCATTCCAATATATTTCATAATGGCAAATAGTTATCGGTATGAGCAAGGTAGAATATTTGATGGTGGTAACAAAAACTCACCTATCAATCTACAACAAAAAATATAATTTTTTAATATAAAGAATATTATGTTAGGCCCAATATGGAAAGCTAATGTACTGAGAGGGGAGGGGTGAATTAGTACTGCAAAACTTTTCTTGAATAATAACTTTACTATTATACATAAACAGAATAGTGCAGTAACATAAAATAAAGTAAAAACAAATAGATAACAATCATACATGATTCACTCCATAACACATATATTTTGGTTACACAGAAACTCTTGGTTAGAGAGAAAAACTGCGGTGGGGATGGCACCCACAACTTCACTACTGCAATAATAAAGAGTGCTCGGTTAGAGCTACATATTAGCTATTTCTGATAGCTTACCCTATTAGGAGTAACAAGATCTGTTAGATCTACCTTGCTAAAGGATTTTACAACATTTATTCTAAATGTTGCACCTAGTTAGAGGCTTTACAATTTATAGACTTCATTAGAGTCTTTTACCCTGATAAAGGTTTCTCTTTCAACTTCACAATATTACAATAAAATCATTACAAATATCTGCAACTTTACATTTGAAATGTTATAGCAGATTCTATGTGCTCAGAATAGATTACCTTGCTTATAGCATACCTCGGTAACCCATATAGTAACTCGGTAAACCCTTCTGTTTACTCTATTCTTCGACTGTTCTCTGAAAACCTTCTCGGTGACCTCTGTGTCTCTGTAACAGTCTTCTTACACTCATACACACATGTAACTCATGCTATATAAATAGATCTCTTAAGACGGTGATCCATTCATTGCTTTGATCTTACAAACATGATTTATCGAATGAATAACCATGCAAAATATTTCATTGGTTAGATGACCTCAAAATCATACACAATCTTCTAGTGCAATTTCCAATGTGATAACAGTTAGATGTGCCTCGATCTTGTAACACATTTTCATATGCATGTCCAGGTTCAATGAATCTGGTAACACGTTTCACTCCGTGTTTATCAACTCGGTGTGTTATCTTTGCTGCTCGGTAGACATAAAAAGATACTTGGTAGACAGCTCGGTGTATACTACGTTTTGTGACTGTTTCTTCTGTAACCGACTAGACTGTGCATACCGACTGAATATCTCAGTAGTAGTAACTGACTAGAGTATATAGAATGACTTTTGATATAAAACTAATGGCAATTTGATAAGTAGTAACAATCTCCCCTTTTGACATTAGTTGAGATGTTTGGCAAAACTACTTTCAAAGTCATTACTCAAAAATCTATATACTTTACAAAATTTGACTAAACATACAGTATATACATTTGTCAATGAAATAGTATATTAAATATATACTCCCCTTATCAATATACTATACAAAACTTTGATTAAGTGTGCTCGGTGATCAATATTCTATAATCACTGTTCTTTTCTTTGTTCACTACTCGGTTCACTGCTCTTTGGATACTCTGCTTACTCTGCTTATTCTACTCGGTATACTCCCCCTATGTACTATACTCCTGTTGGTTGATACTTTGAATACTATACACTCCCCCTTTTTGACAAAAATCAAAATTTAGTTACCATTTGGAGGTGGCAACTAATCAAAATCGGATTTATACTTTATCTTGGCTTCGGTGAGAGCGATAGAGAGGGCATCCTTTACACTATCCATTAAAGAATTTTGTGCATTAATATTAGCCAATAATGAAATTAAGCAATCTAAAGTGCTTCCCTCTTGTGTAGTAGAGAGGTATGTGGCTCGGTTCAGCTGTTCTTGAATGGATGAAAGATGAGGAAGGAATAATGTCTGAAGTGTCATTATGTCCATCCTGATCTTGTGTTCTTCATTCCTCAGTTCCAATTGTTGAGCCATGAGCTATTGTAGCTTGGTATAAAATTTTTGAATTGAATTGGGCTCTGGGGTCAACTTATTTGAGAGATCGGTGATCTCTTTCTCAATTGCTTCTGTTTTATTTTTAATATCCTTAATGAATAAAGAAAATGTATAGAGTTTCTGAAATAATGAAAAAATGTGCTTGAGTTGAGGGGACAACTCAGCAATAAATTGGACAAGTTTTACCTTGCCAACAGCAATGGATTTCTGTACTTCTTCTATCATTTTAGCAGTGAGCTCTTTATCTTTCAGCTTGCTCAAATTGTCAGATGCATCAACTCCGGATGTTTCTATTTGATTAAGGAGTTCATCCAGTTGAATATGGATGGTTGCATTGGTTGACACTGTAGTTTTAGGTAGCATATCTGATAGCAGTGTCTTCACCTTCTAAAGTACTTTATTCTTCTTTTGTATGGCCATTTGTTTTTCTTGTTTGGCCTTTGCTTTGCATAGTTCACCGAATTCAGTAAGTGCTTGCCCCTTTAATTTTGAGAAATCAACATTGGGCAACACGATTGGTTTTGACAAATCTATTTTGAAACTATGTTTTTTCATCTTCTTTTCTTTACCTTTCACTGGGTGAACCACTACAATAGCTTGAGAGGCTTGTTGACCCTCGGTAGGTTGCTCGGTAGAGGCAACACTTTGGTCGGTTCCTTTAGTCCTATAGAGTCCTTTGGTGTCTTAGTACTGGGTGTCTCAGCTGTAACATTTTCTATGCTAGAAGGTGCTTGAGAGGTCTGTTCTTGAGTAGTATCTTCTCCTGTTGTAGCCTTGTGACCTTCGATGCCTTGTGTTGTATCCTGAGGAGCTTCGGTAGAGATAGGTTGATTAACCGGTGGATAAGGCTGAACTTGTAGTAAAACGGATTCACTAGATACAAGTTTTGCATATGTAGTGTCTTCTATCATTTCCTGCTCTGGTGCTTCTGTATCCATGACATCTTCATCTATTTGAATAGTGTCAACAGGGTCTGGTTTGGTAGCATCAGGACCTTGCTCGATGACATCAAGATCGTACTCGGTGACATCAATGATTTCAACTATAGATTGTTCACCGGCATCCTTGATTTTGAAGATTTCCTGCCACTTTGCTTTTGTCTCTTTTTCTACGTCAATGTATAGCCCATTCATCAGTTTTAAAGCTCTTTGTTTGACAAGAAACCTTGAATTGTAGGTTGTCAGATGTTCCTTTATTTCAGCTACTGACATATCATGAAAGAGATGGACTAGACTTCTTTCTCTAATTTGTTTCTCTGAGTCCATTGAATATTTCCACCTATTATCAATATGCAAGTAAAGTTCATTTGGAAGTGACTTTACTAGTTCCAATGGAGCTAACCGAAACTTTAGAAGTGTGCAGATGACAACTTCTTCAATTTGTCTCTTCTCATCATTATTCCTGGTTTCATACTTAACAAATCTAAATGAACTAAATCCACAATATTCTTTCAGATTAGCACAGAAGTTTTCAACACTATGTATATTTACCTTCTGGCTCTTGACAATCTGGAATTTGTTTGCATCCTCAGATTTTGTATCACTAGACTCCTTTTCCAAGATGAGTCTCCGAGTAGATTTCTTGTATATTTTTGTTACCTTGGGAGTAGTAACACTCTTTTGTTTCTTACTCAGTGATCCTGCAGACGCTCTTGTGTTAGGTCTCTTTGTTGGAGGAGTCGGTAGGGCCTTTGAAGTGTCCTGTTTCTTTCTTTTTAACACTTTACCCTTAGGCAATTCAGTACTCAGTGTTATTGTTGCCTCTTGAGCTTTTGATTCTTCGACGGTGATGGCAAGAGTGCCTTTGACAGGTGTAGAGGAAGAGTCTTCTCTGAATTTCTCTGTTAATGCCTTTATCATCTTGGTTGCCTTCCTTGTAGCTTTGGGTACTACAATGCTCATTTTCACTTTCTCCATCATTTCTTCATAGGTTCCATACCTCAGCTCAATAGCATGCCTTGGCAATGTCAGAAATGCAATCATTTGTTATTGTGTGATATCAAAGTCAATCTCGTAACCCATAGGAGGCAAAGATTGAGTCCTCGGTTCCATAGCATTCACATAATAGTAATCGGTGTCAACTTCAAAACATATTTCATCTTTGTATTTATCTACTAGCTGGGGTGGTATCCTATATCTGTTATGCATTTTCTCTTGAAATTTACTGAAGTAGTTATCCATGATATCATTGAAATTATCTCCTAACTTCTTGATGAAGTCATTAATCTGATGGGTGATTGGTCGATGTAGCTCCCAAACTACTTTACCGATTGTTGGAAATAATTTTTCAAAGTAGAAAAACATGCATACCAGTAGTGATCCAAACTTTAAAGTATTTGCCGAGTTGTTCTTCTTTGCCTTCCCGATTGTGTTCAAACTTTCAAACAGGTTCTTCAGGAATACCTCACATAAGTCAATTTTCATGCCTTTCTTAACAATTTTGTAAGCTAAGTCTACTACTGCACAGGGTACACTATTTTCCCTTGCCGATTGGAAGAAACAGTAACCAATTACTCTAATGGCAAATTTTAACTCTGCATTAGTGACATTGTTCAGTTTCAGTCCTTTGTAGTCAGATTCTACTCTGGTTAAACTGATCAATTCCTTATGTGATATCATCTTCTATGCTTGGGCATGATCATAGATAGGGTAATTGGTAATCAGATGAATGATTTCCTTGGTTATCTTGAATGGTTGCTCTTGTAGCCACATGAAATCATCATGCACTCTGCTCAGTACAAACTTGACCCACTGGGGTTTGAACACACAGGGATAGGTTAGGGCTTTAGTTAATCCCTTGATCTTGATGTGCTCATACTTGCTATTCATTTTACCATCTGTGCACAATTCATCATATGCATCTTTGATTTCGACATGACCGAGTTCTTCCACACAACATTTGGTGAAGAATCTCACATCTTTGACTAGCAACACTCTGTCTGGGATGAGTGAAAAGGCGGTTTTGTCATCCGGTTCAGATGCAACTTTAGGAGTCAAAGAGTATTTCAGCAAGGGCTTCTCTACGTTCTTGACAATAATGTGATCTTGGATCTTAGATGCCATTTTAGATTTCAGATAAAAACTAACAAAGGAGCCTTAGGGTTTGAGAACTAACAAACGGTAGACTCTTCACACTTAGCAGATAATGGCAACTTGATATGATCGGTAAACCAGCTTAACAATGCATAGTGATTGATGTAAATACCTTGGATTTTCTTTGAAGGAGGTTTGATCGCCTTGATTCACTCTGCTCTACTTTCTCGAAAACTTGGTAAGTGTAAATGACCACGAAAATGCTTTTAAGTACACAAAATACCTTATCGAGCTCCATGCGGGTTAGGTTAAAACATTAAATGCACTCGATTCCTCTTTAACCAATTTACTCTCCTTTTTGTTTTAACCGAGTAACCAAGCTTCCTTCATTTACCAACTTGACAGGTTTCCTGTAAAGTGCTTCAAAAAACTTTGATAGAATTTCAAACTTACTAATACATCTTAACTATGTAGATTTTGAATTTAGAACATAATAGAATAGGAACTGTTATGTACTATGTCCATATCTATTGCAGTTTTTACAAAACCCTTTGAATTTTGCCTTCTGATAATTGTTAATAGACTTTGTCCTACATTGATTAGATGTGTGACCATATTTATTGCAATTGTAACAATAACCATTGGACTTAGTGACATTTGGTTGCTTACCTTATCTGATTTGACACATGTTGGCAGTATGACCTCGATTTCCACAGTAGCTACAAATACGCTTCTTTCCTTTGATGTTTTTCTTGATTCCAGCTTGATTTGATGATTCTCCTCTCTCGGTGGTACAAAATCCCTTCTTGATAGAGTCTTTTCCTTTGTAACTAAGTCCTGCATCTTTGTAGGGTCGTCTTGTATTCAGTTGCTCAACCAACATTTATGATGCTTCATAACTCTTCTTCAGTGTTTCTTTAGATTTCTTCTCTGTTTCAAGTTCATTGGTCAACCTTGATACTTCAAGTCTCAATGCTTGATTCTCATCATCTTTTAGATTTGCTTCATGATGTGCATAACCTAGTTGATCTGACATATTTTGTTGAATCCCAGTCAACCTTATGATTTCATCATTCTTATCAGATACTAAGACTTCAAGTTGTTGTTTCTCTCTTTCTAGATCTCTTGCTTTATCCTCGGTTGTCCTCAATGTATCAAGATTTTCAGTCAACTGTGTGCTGAAATGTTCATGTTCTCTTTTTCATTGTTTTTAGTTGATCAGCCAGTGCTTTGTTCTTTTCTTTCAATATTCCAATCAATTCTTCAGTCTCTTCAGACATACTATTCTTAGATGATGTCTCAATTTGTTCCACTAACTCTTGATAGTCCTACAAATCATCAAATAATCTTCTTCTTACTTTTAGAGATTTTTGTATTTGTCTTTGCATGTCTGCAATCACTTGATTAGCATGATCTAGCTCTTCTTGCAGATACACAATCAAGATTGTTTGTAGCCTTCCATTGGTAAGATCTTTCTCTTTAGGCAGTTAAACCCTTTTCCAAGATTCAAGCTCTGATACCAATTGTTAGGCCCAATATGGAAAGCTAATGTACTGAGAGGGGAGGGGTGAATCAGTACTACAAAACTTTTCTTGAATAATAACTTTACTGTTATGCATAAACAGAATAGTGCAGTAACATAAAATAAAGTTAAAACAAATAGATAGCAATCATACATGATTCACTCCATAACACATATATTTTGGTTATGCAGAAACTCTTGGTTAGAGAGAAAATCTGGGGTGGGGATGGCACCCACAACTTCACTACTGCAATAATAAAGAGTGCTCGGTTAGAGCTGCATATTAGCTATTTCTAATAGCTTACCCTGTTAGGAGTAACAAGATTTGTTAGATCTACCTTGCTAAAGGATTTTACAACATTTATTCTAAATGTTGCACCTGGTTAGAGGCTTTACAATTTATAGACTTGATTAAAGTCTTTTACCCTGTTAAAGGTTTCTCTTTCAACTTCACAATATTACAATAAAATCATTACAAATATCTGCAACTTTACATCTAAAATATTAAAGCAGATTCTATGTGCTCAGAATAGATTACCTTGCTTATAGCATACCTCGGTAACCCATATAGTAACTCGGTAAACCCTTCTGTTTACTCTGTTCTTCGACTGTTCTCTGAAAACCTTCTCGGTGACCTCTGTGTCTTCGTAACAGTCTTCTTACACTCATACACACATGTAACTCATGTTGTATAAATAGATCTCTTAAGACAATGATCCATTCATTGCTTCAATCTTACAAACATGATTTATTGAATGAATAACCATGCAAAATATTTCATTGGTTAGATGACCTCAAAATCATACACAATCTTCTAGTGCAATTTCCAATGTGATAACAGTTAGATGTGCCTCGATCTTGTAACACATTTTCATATGCATGTCCAAGTTCAATGAATCTGGTAACCCGTTTCACTCAGTGTATATCAACTCGGTGTGTCATCTTTGCTGCTCGATAGACATAAAAAGATACTCGGTAGACAACTCGGTGTATACCGCGTTCTGTGACTGCTTTCTTCTATAACCAACTAGACTGTGCATATCGACTGAATATCTCGGTAGTAGTAACTGACTAGAGTATATAGAATAACTTTGGATATAAAACTAATGGCAATTTGATAAGTAGTAACAAATTAATGGTACATGATTCACCATTTATTAACTATAATGACATATATGACATACCTTAACATACGTGAGATTGTTATGTTGGATAAACCATTCATAACCTTCAAGTTCACCAACAACAGTACTGTAGCGTCCTAAAATTGTGACACTTGCAATTTCGATTGCATTTGGGTCTTCACGATGGTGGCGCAACGTTGAACTTGAATGGAGACCCCGAAACCTGTTTACGACACCAAAAATTGCATTTTTCAGCACCCTGGCCTGATCCTCCTTGCACCCTATTGTCCTAGGAGGTGGGACCATGGCGCCCAGCGCCCTGGTCCCTGGCCCTATTTTGGGCCTGATCTCTTTTGGGCATCAGGTCTTTAAGTTTGCAAATTGGAAAATATTGTTTCTAGGTCGGCCTAAGGTCAGAAAAATCAGTCTATCAGCCCTAATTGACAAGTATATAAACTACATTTCCCCTCCCATTTGGGGAGGCAAGGAAAAAGAGGAAAATATATGCAAGCAAGAGGCGGAAGCGATATTCAAACATTCAAACATTCAAGCATTCAAGCATTCCTTCAAGCAATTGAGCATTCTAAGTCTCCATTCAAGGCTAAGTGTTGCATTCAAGACAAGGATTCAACCATTGAAGAGGAGATCACTTACAACATACAAAATACAACACTTGTTACACCTTTGCATGTAAGAATACAAACATTCTTACAACAAGGTATCAGTACTTGTTTACATTACAAACATTTACATTTACAACATTCTCATTTCTTGGTTAATTCCAAAACTGGGGTTTGACCTAAAGGCAAACCCCTAATCCCTAACCCCCCAATCATCCTCTCTTTTCTGTGTGTAGGTTGCAGGTACGCGGCTGTAATTGAAGATCTGGAACCCTTGTGCAGAGATGAACAGATCCCCATTCATTTCGTGGATTTTTCGGAGGACCGTGTGCACGCCGGGTGCCATCGTGCCATCAAATTTCGCCCGAATTTGCAGAACAGCATCATCTCGACATTTTACTGCTAATTCCAGGTCCGCAGCTTCATCCCATATCTCTATCTCTGTTTATAAGTGAATCTTTCTTACTTTGCATGCATTCCTAGTTCAATCTTTCTATCTACATTCTTTACAAAAGAGGGTATCCTTGATGTCTCAACCCTTGAAACTCATTTAGAATCCAGTCTTGCATTGTGTGGGATTGGATCTTGTGGGTTTCGACCCCTCTTTTGAATGTAAAATCCCTCCTAAGTGAAAACCGTCAATCCTAGTGACCCCCTTTCTCCTTGGAGTGGGGGAGAACACCTAGGGTTCGATTTTCCACTTTACATTTTGGTGAACCCGACGTGAACATCCTAATTCTGATTATTCATGGTTAGATCTAAAAATTTTCTCCCTTAATTACATTTCCATGTTTGATCTTTTGCAAATTTTAGAGGTTAATTGCACAAAACCCTAAATTTCCTTTTTAATAATTAAGCTTGCAAAATGTTTAATTGTTAATGCTTGTTTCAGATCTACCCTTCTACTACAAATTGTCAAATCATATCTGTGCTTTAATTTTGAAAATTAAGTGGTTAAGTGTCAAAACCCTAATTTTTAAAACCCTCTTGATTCAGCCTTTGACTGATGATTTCACCGATCAAAACACCTCCAAATCGGCTGTAACTTTGGATTTTGCAACAAAATCATAATATCTCTCATCCCTGAAAATTTGGAAAAAAGTTGTGAGGACCGTGTGCACCCCGAGCGCCATCGTCCCCGACATTTTTTCTGAAATTTCGGGAGCTAGATCTTACTGTATTTTTCTGCTAAAATCCAGAATTTTGGCTAATTTCATCAATTCTAACATTTTCAAAATTAAAGTCAAAGTTGGTCTAGGGATTGCTTGGATTGAGGCTTCTAATCATTCAAAAATTGTTGAAATTAAAATTCATGTCAAAATTGTGCTTCTTACTATCCTAAATCTGAAAAGTGTGTTGGCATTCATTCGAAATTTCAGTGCTTTATTCAAATTTTTACAATTTGTGACTTTTGAAATTAAATGTTTAATTGCAACAACCTTGATTTCCACTTTCAAAATTGAATTTTGCATGAAATTGAGTCAATTTTTAAATTTCAAAACCTACATTGCTTTTAGGATTCCCTCTAAAATCATAAAATTCAAAATTTCAGTTTCCCTCTCTTTTTCAAAATTCAAATTTTGCATTTTTCAACAATCTTGGTAGGGTTCAATTTTGAGATTGCAACTTTAATTTGGCCTATCTACAGATCATAAAATCACTCAATTTTTTCAGATTGGCTTTAAAATCATCATAACTTTCATCCCTGAAAATTTTGAAAAAAGTTGCGAGGACCGTGTGCACTCCATTTGCCACGGTCCCGGACATTTTTTCTGAAATTTCGAGAGATTGTCCTGATTGTATTTAACAGATTAAATCTAGGAGATTGGCTGATTTTACTGAAATTTGCTACCTCTAAAATTCAAAATTTTCTCTCTCCCTAGTGCATGAGTTTTACAACAATAAGCCCTACTTACACTATTCCCGTTAGATGAAGCCTTAGAATTAAGTCTTTCCAAGGTTTAATTACTGAGGAGATGGAACCTAATTTGAATGGCCTTTTTAACGAGGACACGGGTAATTCCTCTAATCCTCCTAATGATGAAGAAGCTCTCCATGAGGTTTCTGAAGAACAACTTTCGAAATTGGATAACCAATTTGACGATTTTCAACAATGGATGTCTCAAGAATACCTTGATAGTGAAGCTCTTCCTTTAATTGAGGGTCTAAAATGTATGGTTCAAAATGATAAGAATGGAATTGATATTTTGCATAGTATTGCACACATTGTGGATTCGAATGTGATGCCTATGAAGAGTTGTGCTGAAACTTTGGGTTATACACAACCTCCTACTCAAGTCAATCATTCTATTCCTTTGACAACTTCTATTGCTAGTATACCTACTTTCACATCAAACATAATGACTACTTCAATACAAGACATTCCACCTATGATCACCAGTCATGGGGGCAATCCTTCTTCTTCAATTAACCCTCTTCCTTCATTCAATCCTTCTTCTTCATTCATTCCTTCAATAAGTGTTCCTATTACATCTCCACAAATGAACCTAGCGCAAGGGGGCAATTCATTTAATCATTCCATTCCTCCTTGTAGTGTTCCTCCTTTCCAATCATCTCCTATGACTAACTATCATAGTGTCCCGCCATCTTACTCTCAATCAATACCTTCTTTCAATAACATAATACCTCCATCTCAATCTAACATGTCTAATATGAATTCTTCGACTGAAGCAACCATTAACAATCTTGCACAAACTGTCTCTTCTTTACAGCAACAAATTGCCTCTATGAATCAATCTAAGTTTAGTGTGCCCACATTTGATGTGGCGAGCCCACTTTCTCTTGACATTGTTCGAGCTATTCCCCCTAAGCATGTTGAACTCCGACAGTTGGAGCTTTATAATGGTAAAGGTGATCCTCTAACACATGTTAAGACTTTTTCAACAATATGTACTGATTTTGCTCATGACCAAAGGTTGCTTGCAAAACTATTTACTAGAACATTAAGAGACAAGGCTCTACAATGGTATTGCTCGCTGCCTTCCTATTCTATTACTTCTTTCCAACAACTTGCAAATGCTTTTATTCAACAATTTCAAAACAATATAAGTCCTAAAGTTACTTTGATTGATTTAATACATTGTAAACAAGGTGTTAAAGAAAAAGTGACTGATTTCATTGGTAGATATAAGCATTTGTATGCCCAAATTTCTTTTCCAGTACCTAACAATGATATTCAAAGAATCTTTATTTCTAATTTACAAAAAGATATTAGAGAAAAACTTCTGTTTTCTGAGTTTACTTCTTTCCAACAGTTGTGTGTTACTCTTCACAATTATCAACTGACTGTGAGTCAAATGGAACAAGCAAATCCAATGGCTCCGAGTGATAAGGGTGATAGTAGTCAACAACCATTTGGGAAGTTTAAACCGAACAGAGAGTCCATTAAATTCAATGAAAACATCATCAACAACAATGTGAATGCAGCATCAGGTGTGCCTCCTATTTCTAAGTTTTTCAAGAAAGAAAGAAAGTTTACTCCTTTGAATGAATCATTGCATAGTATTATGAATAAGTTATTGGAACAAAATGTGCTTACTCCTCCTCCTATAAGGCAAATAGATCCTGCAAAGATTAATTCACCCTATTTTGATAACAAATCCTTTTGTCAATTTCATCGTCAACCTGGGCATGATACTGAAAAATGTTTTGTTTTAAAGGGTAAAATTCAAGATTTGATTGATAATAATACTATCTCTGTTTCTGGTGTGAATGATAAAGGCAACACATCTGTAGCTCCTCCTAACCAAAATCTTAAGATTTTTACTGATCCATTACCTTCTCATACCTCTAATGCGATTGATACTAATGATTCCTCTGTCTCACCTAATGATCTTGTGTCTATGACTCTGAATGTGATTAACTTTGTAGAGCAGCAGAAAATCCCTAAAGAACCTTCCATCACCTTTGATTCTAGTGAAACTATCAGGGCACCTGATGGTCCTTTATATATAGTTGCAAAATTCAAGAATACACCTTGATGTGGAGTGCTTATTGATCCTTCTTGCATGGTTAATATCATTACTGAAGAATTTCTTTTTACTTTGCAATTGAATCAAGTGATCTATGACGAAACAAATGTGGTTGTGAAATTATTTGATGCATTTTCTTCTCCTGCAATTGGTTCTATTACATTACCTATTGAGGTCCATAATAAATCCCTTGATGTGACCTTTGCTATTATTCCATCGTCTAAACAATTTCGTGTGAAGCTAGGCTATCCTTGGCTATCTTCCATGAAAGCTATTGCTTCTCCTATTCACAAGTGTTTGAAATTTCCCCATAATGGTGAAGTTGTTACTGTCAATCATAGTCTCTTTAAACCAGCTGAAAGAACTTCTAGCGTTCCTATTGATTATTTCTGGCCTAAACAATTCCAATCTCTTCCACCGTGAGGTGATCATCTTTTCAAATCTTATCAAAAGTGGAAAAAAGATATGATCCTATCTCTAAGTGAACCTAGAACACCCAAACTTGATATTCCTATCATTCTTGAGAAGGAAGTTCTTCCTTTGAAAGATAAAACTAATGTCTTTCCTCAAGAAGATTCCCAACCCATCCCTATGGATGAGACTATGTCTATGTCTAATAAACTTTCCAAAGGTAGACCTATACCTCCTCGTCATGATGGACTTGGTCTCCTTCCTAAACCAAATATTCTTCCTTTATATGGAGCAGTTCCTCCTCCTTCTTCATATAGAGAGAAGAGACCTTCCTCTTCTCCTATTATCCAACCTAAGAGACCACAACCCAAACACCCAAGTGATAAGGATGAGAATATTCCTCCTCCTCAATCTTCTCAACTTCCTACTAAGACTAGACGAAATCGTTCTGCACGTGAACGCCGACGAAAGCATCGTCTTAGAGCTCAGGAAGTTGCTTCTCAAACTTTGCAATCCCCAAAAACACCTTCAGCTAGCATTATTCCATTTTCTCCTCAGCCAGAAATTGAGCCAAAATCTCCTAAACATAAGATGCATGATGGTCTTGATCCTGTGCGAGTTAAAGATCCTATTTTTATAAATCTTGATGATGATATAGATGAAAATGTTATTCATGATGTTACTTTTTTTCATTCTGATAGTGAATATGAATATGTTGATGTTGATAACCATTTATCTAACGAATTTTCTAAAGCACTTATCCTAGCTCCTAGACAAGAACAATGTGGCTTGGAACATGAACATAGCCCTTGTTTGGATCTTGTGATAGCTCTGTCTACTGTGTTGGATGTTCCTCCTCTAGCATGTTTCCTACCTTCCCGAAATATTGATCAGCAAGGTCGGGGGGTAGATGACGTGCTAGACTAGTTCATTAGCATAGCGGACTCTCTCCTCCTCTCTTGATCTTTTGTTACTTCTTCAATGTGTTATTCTCATTCTTCTATTTGTTGTCCTTAGTGTTGTCTACTTGAGGACGATGCAAAGCATTGCGACCTCTTTTGGTCTCTCTCATGTTGACTCAAATGACACATGTGTTCCCTTCTTCCAGGTGACCTTCCTTGATTGGGGAATGAAGAACAATTATGCATACATACATATGATATACATGAATGATCATACAACATACTGACCCCAAGGAAAGTGAAGTTACCTTGTGCTTTGTGTTTTGTGTCTATTATCCTTGGGCTTATCTCACACTTGGGGGATAAATCCTTGTGATAACGTGCTCCTTTCCCTTCTCATTTCCTATATGTATCACTACCTTAAAGCAATCACCCCCGATGAGGCATGTGCGATCACTTTAACATAGGGGGGCATACACCCCGTTCATATCTCTTCAAGATACTTGGAAATTTCTTGACAAATTTAGCTTTGTCTTGAAAATTTTTGATGTCTTTCTTGCATGACTCATAGTGAGGGAACCTTACTACTGATAGTCATGGTTCTCCCTTGTGATCTTCCCTTTTACTTTGTCAATCGAAGTCATAAGATCCTTAGTCCACTGGGGGCTTGGTATATCTTGCCTTCTTGACGTGGTGAAAGTTTTTCAATGTTGTTTCCTTGTACTTTACCGGAAGTATGGGCATACGCTTATACTCTCGCTAAAGTGGGGGCTAAATGTAGCATCCTAAAATTGTGACACTTGCAATTTTGACTACATTTGGGTCTTCACGATGGCGGCGCAACGTTGAACCTGAATGGAGACCCCGAAACCTGTTTACGACACCAAAAACTGCATTTTTCAGCACCCTGGCCTGATCCTCCTTGCACCCTGTTGTCCCGGGAGGTGGGACCATGGCACCCAGTGCCCTGGTCCTTCAGGACAAGGGCGTCCAGCACCCTGGTCCCCCAGGACCATGGCGCCCAGCGCCCTGGTCCCTGGCCCTATTTTGGGCCTGGTCTCTTTTGGGCATCGGGTCTTTAAGTTTGCAAATTGGAAAATATTGTTTCTAGGTCGGCCTAAGGTCGGAAAAATCAGTCTATCAGCCCTAATTGACAAGTATATAAACTACATTTCCCCTCCCATTTGGGGAGGCAAGGAAAAAGAGGAAAATATATGCAAGCAAGAGGCGGAAGCGATATTCAAACATTCAAACATTCAAGCATTCAAGCATTCCTGCAAGCAATTGAGCATTATAAGTCTCCATTCAAGGCTAAGTGTTGCATTCAAGACAAGGATTCAACCATTGAAGAGGAGATCACTTACAACATACAAAATACAACACTTGTTACACCTTTGCATGTAATAATACAAACATTCTTACAACAAGGTATCAGTACTTGTTTACATTACAAACATTTACATTTACAACATTCTCATTTCTTGGTTAATTCCAAAACCGGGGTTCGACCTAAAGGCAAACCCCTAATCCCTAAACCCCCCTATCGTCCTCTCTTTTTTGTGTGTAGGTTGCAGGTATGCGGCTGTAATTGAAGATCTGGAACCATTGTGCAGAGACGAACAGATCCCCCTTCGTTTCGCGGATTTTTGGGAGGACCGTGTGCACGTCGGGCGCCGCCATTGTCCCATCAACTTTCACCCGAATTTGTAGAACAGCATCATCTCGACATTTTACTACTAATTCTAGGTCCGCAGCTTCATCATGTATCCCTATCTCTGTTTATAAGTGAATCTTTCTTACTTTGCATGCATTCCTAGTTCAATCTTTCTATCTACATTCTTTACAAAAGAGGGTATCCTTGATGTCTCAACCCTTGAAACTCATTTAGAATCCAGTCTTGCATTGTGTGGGATTGGATCTTGTGGGTTTCAACCCCTCTTTTGAATGTAAAGTCCCTCCTAAGTGAAAACCGTCAATCCTAGTGACCCCCTTTCTCCTTGGAGTAGGGGAGAACACCTAGGGTTCGATTTTTCTGCTTTACAAGTACAACAAAGAGAAGAGTTGTTTGGGAGCCTTTGTAAAGGGCCTCAGATGCCTTCTCAAGTAGAGGTAAATCATGAACAACATCAAGGTCATCTTCATCATCATGATCAACTGCGCTAGTACTAAATGTGTCATGGATCAATGTATTTGCACCATCATCTTCAATTGTGTTTTGTTGCTCATGATCATCATCTTCTGTGGGATCATTATCTTCAACTTCGATATTCACACCTTCATGTTCCTTCACTTCGAAAACCATATTCTCTGGGTTGTGTTGATCCACATCATGTGCTTTGGGGTGCTTGACCTATATAAAATTGATAAACATATATAAACCATGATCATGATCTCATGATCAAGTGATTTCTTATGTATATAAATTGTTAAAACAATATAATGAAAATCTTACCAATGGATGATAATCATGTCCCCCTTCAATGTGACCATGCAACCTGCAATATTTCTTAGTTGTTTTGATTAGAAGTCTTCTAGTCTTTGACCCCTTACAAATTTTGCAGGGACAATAACATTTTCCATCACCTTTTCTTTTCAAGTTAGACCACAATCTAGCAATTGTCTCAAAACATATCTAATGGCTTTGTGGTGATTTAGAGTAGGTGATATGCTAATGGTTTTGTGGTATGCAATCCTTGTATCATATCTTAAGTTGACTAATGTCTAATTGGGGTAATCCATGAGTGTCTAATGTGAATTCATTATCAATGTTGTGAAGTCATCGAGAGTATGGTGATAGTCATCCTTATAGGATCCTCTCAATATTGTCCAAATCAGTCTAAAAGGAAAGTAACTATCCATTACCATGCTCATGCATACTTACATGACTAATGCTGCCCTTGTGTATCCTAAACATTGGAGAGACCTTATTTGACTTGCCTAATCAATGTGGTTGTTGTCCTAATATGAAATATTGAGTTCTACCCTTTCCTCTGCATCAAAATTATCACATCATGTTTCTTAAAAATTCTCACCTTTCTCTTTGTCATCAACCACTTCAAAATACCAATTGCTTGGTCTTCCCACCAAATTCTTCACTCTTACTACCTTTTACTATCTGATACATAGAGATATCAGACTGTCCTCATGCCCAAACACGTACCAAATCTAATTTGGAGCCCTACACACAACATAATATGATACATAGCATGAACATAGGTCTTCACACACATTTGGGTGAATTTATTGCATGGGAGACTAAACTATACATTATTTACTCCTCTTGGTAAACACTAGGCAGGGTTTTGACATTTTTTTTAAAAACTATGATATCTTCTTTAAAACACAATGAAATTAAATGCCATAAAAAGAAAAAATGAAGTTAACTCACTTCTCTACCACATCCAATTGACTTCCCATCAAATTATAATGATTTTCACAATGAAAAATAAAGAGAATTAGATCAAAACGTCAAAAAATGCATAGAAAACCCCAATTTCATTGAGCAAAACTCTTGGATGGCATTCCAAAGGCCTATTTATTCCCATCCAAGTGGGTTACAACCTTAAACCACCATAAACTAACTTTTCAGCCATATTTTTAAGAAGTTGCTACGAGAAATGCAAAAGTTGTCATGGCAAAATGACAACTTTTTTTCCCAATGGACCTCAAACTTTCACAATTAGGTCCCAATACATGAATATTTGAATGGTATGACAACTTCCAAAGAGGGTAAAGCTTTCACACAAATTGAACTGACATAAATATTATAATAAAATATTTATTCAAATATGCAATTAACAATCTCCATGCACATGAATCCTCTTCACATTTAATGTCTCTCCCTAGGGGTTCAATTTTTTAGATAGTTATTGATTTGATCAAATACATGTAATTATATTTATGGTAGAGTTTCAAAAGTCTTTAAGCTTTGATGGATATCATACCCTACTCTATGGCTCAACCTTGGATCTTTTTTATTCTTGTTTCTTGCATATCCTGTCTCTATATTGTGTCACACACCATCTCTGCAGCCTTCCAAAGTAGTGTTATGCTTGTTCATTGCCCCTTTTACTAAACTCTATAAACTGCAATCTTGTATTTATTTTTAATTGATTTTTTCCTACATCGTTTGATCTGCCATCTTGTTAGAAATCCCCTCTCTATTATGCTTTGATGGATGTCGCATCTTGTTACAAACCTCACATTTTGGCACTGGCAGAAAGGATATTAGCAAAGGTTGTGGAATATGGCTTTTACATCTACCAATTGTCATTCCATCTTGTGCATATGGATTTTACATTAGAAGAAATAAATTTGATAAATAGGCCATATGGTGAATGATAAGTGGAGGATGTAAGTACTAAAGGTGTGGCACTAGTGGCTTTGGTACATGAAGGTGACTAGAGGTTGTGGAAGGAGAAATGGTCCCAAGTAAAAGATATTTGATATCAAAATCATGAATGAAAATCAATTTAATTGATATCCAACTAAAAGGACAAGTCCTTCAAGTAAAACTAAATTAACTCTCATTTTGCATCGAGGTTAGATTGTTCATGGTGTATAACAGCAAGCCTTCTAGATCTTCATGTGTAGCCACAAGCTACTCCCTAATAATGCATCCAGCACAGAAACATGAAATAACCAAATTAAAACTGGCTTGCACCAAAAGATGCATTAGACTTCATTTATAGCATGACACAAATGATAGATAATGTACTTCGAGAACTCAATAACTCTCACATACCTGGGTTGTCATGTTAAGTTGAACTCTTAGCTTATTTGTTTATTTAAGTTAAACTAAGTATAGAGGTATGTGCCTACCATTTTATATTGCTATATAAATAGGATTCTCATAGCTATTTGTAAATAGTTGAGACAAGAGTCGATGAGATTTAGAAGCATGTTGTTGTAAGTTAGACAGGAATCAACAAGATGTGGAAGCATACTGTTGTTCTTATAACTGTTTCATTATCATGTTGTTCAGTTGGAAGTTCACATTTCGGTAGTTTTTATGTGCCCACAACTGTTGTTCTTATAACTATTTAATTATTATACTTTTCAGTTGGAAGTTCACATTTTGGTAGTTCTTATGTGCCCACAAGGTCCTAGGATGGTTTCCCTTTTGAATTCAACACCAACAAACAATGGATAGAGAATAATGCTTTCTTTGCCTAGATAGTGCTCAATACAATATTTGTTGGCATAGGAGGATTTGGCACGAAATTAGTGTCATCTTAACAATGAAAATGGTACTTGTAGGACCAATAGTAGTCATTTCAGACATGACTATTAGTTGAACTATATATAACTATCATTTGGAGTACATTTGAAGTGTGCTACCTAAGATGACAATCAATACAAAAAAGCATAATGAAATCACCTCAAAACTTTTATTAGGGGTAACTTATATCTGTCTACCAAAAATCACAATTCAATTAACAAGAACAACCAATGATTTGATGTTGACAAATGCTATAGTTAGTGAAACTTTGCAAGAAACTATCCCATTGTTAGATTATCAACTTGTTATTTTGTTGGGAAATTTAATCATTTTGTGTTTCTATTCATTAAAAGAAACAACTATCGCCAAGCAGCCCACTTACATTTAGTAGACAAGTAGTGATAACCAATCTTTAAACCAACATGAAGTGAAAGGAAAGAGGAAAGATTTTTTTAGTAGAAAGAATCAAACAAAAAATGATATCCTCATTTCCATTCAAAGATTCAGGAGTTGTCCAAGGAAAAAAAGGCAACAAAAGATCAAGGAAAAGATGTAGACAATGCGCTTAAAATTTTAAAGAAAACAAGAGGAAGAAAAATCACCATGGAAAATAAATAAATAGCAAGCTACCTTGCACAAAGTTAACCTCAAAACCATTACAAAGTAATAGTAACAACATGAAGCCACTCCCAGATTGGATATTTGTGAAACTTAGAGAGTTATTTTCAAGTATCATGATGAACATAGCATACTATTGAAAGTCAAATTTCAGTATTACAAATTTTAATGCTTTTGGTTGGGCCTTAAAAAAGTAAATACTAGACACCCATGAATAAGAGCAAATGTAGTGATCACTTTATTAGAGATTGCTCAAAATTTTATACACATGTGTATGTTAATTTTATGGTGAAACATATATGTATACTTTCATTTGTTGCTTGTTCAGTGTGGTTAGTTTAATCAATTGATTATTATTTTGCTTTAGTTATTCAAACCTCTTATCTTTGTAATGATTTTTTATGAAAAACCCATCTTGCGGGGCTATTGGAAGTTCATAAAGTGTCTTATATGCATGATTTCTACAGGTGGACGGGCTTCCTTTGGCAGGGGGGATGCCATCAGAACATAGGAGAAACGAGAAATTTCTTCCACCCACAGTTGTATTGCATCGTCGTGGGGGACATGTGAAACTTGTTGGAAACAATACATTTGCCATGCCAAGGAATGTTGCAAGGCCCCTAGGATGGGGAAAAAAAGATAGCAAGGAAAAAGCACCTGAAGAAACACCAAAGTCAAATGAAGAATTCAGGAAAATGCTTCTAGATTCTTGAGATCAATGTCACTTGCATATGGTAGTAATCTATTGCATCATATTTCTTATATTTTAATGGTGAGGCAATGCATAATGATTTAAACTTTGTAACCTAGCATTCCATGTCATATTTTTTTTGTGTCAACATGAATCTACTTTTTTGGCTTTGTTAATATTCAAATTAGTTTTTTAGTGGGACTCAAGATCCCAAGTATCATAAAGATGTACAATTATATTTCACCCATAGAATTTGTTCTTCACTTTGTTCATCTTTTTTTTTTTTTTCACATAAAAAAGATAAGGTTCCCTAGAAACCAATTCTCTAGATAGTTCATGGGTCTCAAAAATTCAAGGTGGTCTGTGAATATTATCTAATTGTATTGGAAAGCTTTCTCAACCTTAAAACATGTTTTACTTTTTGAAATTTTGTTTATTGAACACTGTTTGGGTTGGCTATTTCCATAATCAATACATTTTTTCCCATTCCAGTACAGGGTAGCTGATATACTTCAATGCTTGAAGACCCAATGCAGGTCCAATAGTGTTAGAGATACAAGAGCTCCAATATTTCAACAATGGAGTTGTGCCACTATTTTTTTGTGGACCAAATAATTATCATTATATACGACCATATATAATGATTGATTAATTAATACTATTTGGTATGAATTCCTTTGTATATAATAGAATGGATGTTGGATGTGGGCAAAGGGTTACAAAGCGTACTGCCCTTTGACCTAGAGGAGATGGCTTCTAGGGCAACCTATTGTAACCTCTTTCCCCTATCATGGTAAAGATTCAAAGCTGAAATTCCGAAATTCCTCATGGAAATATTATGAAAATTCGAAATTCCTCATACAAATATTATGCAAATCCGAAATTCCTCATGAAAATATCATGCAAATCCGAAGATTCAATGAATGAAGGTGAAGACTCAACAATTCCTCATATTATGCAAATCTAAAATGAAGGTGAAGATTCTACCTTGAATGGTGAGTGTGTGAAAGTACCTTCAATGGTGAGTATGTCGTTTGATCTTGCTAGGGGTTGAGGTCGACGCGGAAGCCTGCGCAGGATTGAATGCACAAATAACTTGCCCTCTTTTTTTTCTTTTTTTTTAAAGTAATGCCCATTGTCGTCGAAATTTCGATGAACGCGGGCACTTTTTTGAAAAAAAAATAAATTTCTTTGCTAATTCCTTCTCCGTCGAAACCAAATGTGAAATTACCGTCGGGATTCCGAAGAATTCAGGCATTTTAAAAAAAAAAAATTTAATTTGGTCATAATATACCTTCTTCGTCAGAAACCTTCGTCGGAATTCTAGACCAAATGTATTAGTGACTCGATCAAATCACCACGCAAACCTCTAAAACTATAGCTGAATCAACTAGAGATATTTATCTCAAAACCCTTTAATCCACAACTCATCTGGAATACACTAGCCAAACCAACTTACTAAATCTGACTGCAACACTGGAACACACAGACGAATATGTTGACATCAATGACAACAACACATCCCAGCAAATTTCTCAACAATATCTAAGATGTGAGACATTGTAATGTTGTATTAAATATAATGTATAATTGTCCTCTCTTCTTGGTGGAGCTTTTTTCCAAAAAGGTTTCTCCATGTAAATTGTATGTTATGTGATGCTCTTATGTAGTTGGTTTGTGCCTCTTTGCTATAGCTACTATCTTAAGGTGATGTTATGAATTGTTAATTTTTGTTATCAGTTCATATAAGATAGTGTTAATAATAATGACATGTAGGCTAATTTTTAGAATCATAAAGAAGGGGGATCTAATCAAGATAATTCCACATTAAGGCAACTTGATTTTTAGATTTTCATATGAGTTTCAAATTTAAATGTTTTATTTGTCCAAGCCTTGTACCTTATCCTTTGATTGGTTTGTTGGATAGAGATTGAATTTCATAACCTTTGGTATTGAACTCGCATATTTCTCAACATTTGGTATTAGAGTTGAAGGTTAACTAGTTCCTCTATTTTTTATTTCTTAGTTTGACAAGCTTGTGGGAATCTATTAGAAGGAATTAAAGTTGTTGAATTCTTATGGGGCTACAATTAATCTTCTATGAGTTAATTTTTTTTTTAATCAATTTGTGAGATTGGAAGCCATGGATATTGTCAATGTGGTTTATTCTGGGTATTGGAATCTCATGATTGTGGATCTTCATGGAGTTGGTTATGTTTTGGCAACCTGGAGCTCTTGTTTGATAATATGTGTGTATCCTCTTATTTGGTGGTTTTATTCCTTTACCTTGTGTCGCTTGCAATTAAAATGTGTTCACATTGGATGGGTACTTATGACATCCTGGTCACATGGAAAAACACTAACTATTTGGACTATAGATTTGAGTGCTTATGTTGGGGTTCATGGTTTTAGCCAATTTTTATACAAAATAATTGGAAGATAAGCCACTGAAATCTTTGTGAACTGTGGAGCTGATATGTTTCATATGCCATAATCTCCTAAACTTCTTGGTTCTCTTATTGAGTTACAACTTTTCTTGTTTAACAACTATTGGTTTGTAGATATGTGCTTAAATTTCATTGTTCAGATGACATGTTTGATGTGAATTTTTGGATGCTTAAGTGAATTTCAGATTTAAAGAGATTGGACTTCATATTTAAAGAGGTTCTTTTGTAGGTTTTACATATTAACTAAAATCGGTGGCATGTAGATTTGTCATAATACTATATTCAAGGTGTTTTGGAAGAAAATGATAATAGGTTTTCATGGCTTCTTGGAATGTTCTTATTGATCTATGGTTACTCCTATGTGTTTTTTTTTATCAACTTAGATCTAGCATCAATTTTGGTGCTTGAGTCTTAGAAATCCACATGTTGTGCATGATTATCTCTATTTTGCATGATATTCATGTGGGGTTGAATCTTTTAGTTATTTGAGATTGGAGCATTGACTATATATTTATCCTTTGAAATGTTGCATATATATGGATCTTATAAATTATCTAAAAGAGGATTTGATGTGGTAGGCCTTGTTGTTGTTCACCATTATTACATTGGTATGTTGATTGCAGTGAGAAAAAGGATTTTTTGGGAGTACTTGATATAGTTATTGATTTGAAACTTCACAATATCTTACGGTGCATGGAAAGCATTGTTCACTTTCAGTGGAGTCTTGGTAATAATGTTGGTAATTACACCATGTATAACTCAATATCACTTTTAGTGTGTGATTATATACTGTGATATCTATTTTATTTAAGATTTTAGTTCTAAGCAATTATTTTTGTAGTGTGTAGTGAGTCATGGTCAATATTTGATTAGAAAATGGATGATCTTTTGTAATGGGTGTTGGTGTCATGTGGATCTCTCAAGGATTCTTCCCTTAGATTGCAGTGACATTTTGGCATATTTAGTTCTATTGACAATGGATGTGCAGTTGTATCTTTTTGGTTTAGAGATTGGTGTTTGACTCTTCCCTTTGAGAGTCTTTGGTATTGAGTTCGTTGATCATGTTGGGGCCACAAAGGATCATTGGCTAGGAGATAGTTATCATGATGCTTGAAGAGATTTGTTACAATATTCAATGCAAGCTTTGGTAGTGATGTGGATTCATCATTTGATGATGGATGATTATCTTCATGTGTTTGGAGATGTTGATACCTAGTTTGCAGTATGGTTTCGCATTATGTCATGATGTACTCTTGATTCTAAATAAGAGTGTTAGCATGATTTGGGTTCTATTGAAGACCATGATATATTCTTTGGAGCATATGATCTTTCTTTGAGGAGATGTTAAAACATGATGTCATCGTATGTTCTTGATATTATTGTTGAAAATTTGGCATTGGTCTTGTTGGTTCTCTTTATTTTTGAGTATTAATCATTTGCTTGGAGCTTTGTGATTTTGTAAGGTTGCATTTGAAGTTAGAATGGACTGATTGGCAGATTGTTCATGTTGGAAATAAGCCACACCCAGACCGACGATGGACTGGTCCAAGAGGGGCCAATAGCTTAGTGGTAGAGCACTCCAACAATGTATGGAAGGTCCTAGGTTCGAGTCCTAATTGGTCCATGTCTCAACATGGTATCAGAGCCAAGTCTAGGATAGGATCCCCAAGCACACGAGAGGTGTGGCTTAAGGGGGGGTGTTGGTGTTGGAAATAAGCTACACCCGGACCGACGATGGACTGGTCCAAGAGGGGCCAGTAGCTCAATGGTAGAGCACTCCAGTAGCATATGGAAGGTCCTAGGTTTGATTCCTAGCTGGTCCATGTCTCAACACATATGCTCATGAAGACTAGAGAGAATTGAGTGAGGCTATGAGATCTCATGATTTTTGGGATCATGTGTTATATGGTTTCTCTTTAATGAGGATTTCAACAATAAGATTGAGAAACTTAGATCTAGTTATAGATGTGAATCCATTATGGTCACATGACTGAGAGGGGGGTGAATGAATCTAGACCTTAAACACTTAAATATGGATCTTCAAACTTTAAACCACAAGCACATAATCACAATAAAAATAAATCATGAAAGCATGAGGCACAACAAACACATGAACACCAGATTTACATGGAAAACCCAAGCAGGAAAAAACTGCATGGTGAGAATCAGCCTAACAATATAAATGTAATTTGTTACAATGTTGCCTTTGTAACTCACTTTTTTTTAGAGGACTGGCAGAAATAAGGCGCACAACCTTAGGGAAAGATACAAAGGACTTGCAAGACTGAAACTCACTATTTTAGGTAAGATACAATAAGATACAAAAAGTTTCCAAGAGACTCATTGTCTTTTGGGAGAGAAAGGAATAGCTCAATTGGAATGAACATGATCTCTAGATCATGAAATTTACATTGAACCACTATGTCAAGTAAACAATATCATGACAAACTCTTCTGATTTCAAACACACGCTTTGAATTCTATCACACTAAGAATATATCATCATCAAATATCTTCACAATAGCCTTTTGTGCATCTCCAATACCAAATATACTTGTAGATCTTTCACACCTTCTGCAAATCAATGCACACTCATTCCACACACTCACTCCTACATCTGCACTCCTTTATATACAATATTAATCATCAAAAACCTTAACTAGGTTGGCCACAAATTGAATATACATTATTACATAAATTTAGCCACTTGGACTTAAAATATCAAATGCAGTTCACTCCAGGAGATAGAGTGGATCCAGAAACATTACAATAAAACATTTCCAAATAATTTCAATGAGCCACACACACTAACACATCCTCCAAGGTTGGCATCAAATGAAATATCTCTAGAGATGAATAATGAAGCATGCCAATCAATCAACCCAAAAACATTCACCAATGTATGAAACTCAATGCAAATCTACACTCTCCATGGTGAGACCTATATCAACATCCAAAATCAACCACCAGATACAACACAAGATAGGTTGACATAAATTACTTTAGAATGAGGAAATGCAATTTATCTTTAGCTGGGGAGATATGATGAGTTAAAAGTTTGTCCAAAGCTATTATTGATTTTGACCTATAACTTAACATTTCCTCCCTATTTTCTAAATCAATTTTAAGAAAACAAGATGATTAATATGAATTAAAATAATATGATATACTTTAGAGAATAATATTTTATAAGTAATTATGCAAAGTGATTGTGTGTAATAAAATGGATCTTGTGAAGCCTTGGAGAAGGATGATGTAGACTCTTTATGAAGATCATTGTGAACATTTTTGTTTCATTTTCAATCAAGCATAATTGAGTATGTCACTATTATAATTATTGATTTGGTATCTTAAGAAAGAGTGCTCATAGGCCACACAATTGTTTCTTAACCAATTCTGGTCTATCCCAAATTATAAACCATAAAATAGTTTTAACTTATATTAAATAATTGTGTTTACAATTCACCTAACCACTACTAGTGGAACCTATCACCCCTTACAAATGTATTACAAACAATTGTGAAAATAAATATTACAAAATATTTTTCCTATATAGACTAAGTGCCTTAGGGTAATTTCCAAGGATGTTGGAATTATGCAATATGACATACGTTTTACAAGGTAGACGACACCTTAATCCTTAAAAAAAGGTGGTGATTAAGAATGCATAGATGAGTAGCATGCACTATCATTTTGCTATAATCTCATCACATTGATTCCATTTTAATCTGACCTAGTCTAGCTCGCATCTCTAAGTACCTAGTGTCCAATGTAGCAAGATGTGAATAAGATCGAAAGATAACTTTTTATTTGAATCCATCTTATTGGTCACATTTACATAATGCAACCCAAACTAAGATGTGAAAAAAAAAACGCATCTCTTAAAATTTGCAATGTGAAAAATAACATGGATATGCGACAAGCCAAGTAGCAAGGCTAAATGGTAGAGTGTTAGCCTTTCTCATTCCAAAGTATTGAATGGTCGTACAAAATGAGGCGCATGATCAAAACATTTTCAATTAGAAGTTAGGATCTTAATCTAGGTCATGGTCTCAAAACATATTCATTGCTAATTGATATACATCAATCCAATCTCTTGTAATTGACATACCATTCAAGTAATCCTATGCCTCTTGTAGATGTTATTATAGGGCTATTGATGGCCTTCTTATTGTATGCAAAGTGCACTAAGTAGAGATAATCCTCCACTTAGAATATTGATATATCATATACATTTGCAACATGTACCCCAAAGATTGGTTCAATATCTTTATTTGATCGCCTAAATTAAGATGATAGTTTGCATTGAAGTAGAGCTAAGTTCCCAACACCTATTGCAAAGCAATCCAAAATGTCAATGTATGACTAAGATCTTGGTTTGAGATGAAACTCTATATATGCAATGTAAGCTTTAATTTAATAAGGATAGATGCAGATTATAATTTTGTATCTTGTATCTTATATTTAGAGCTATTTGTGAACATTATGTTACAACCCTCTCTCATGAAACAATTGCAATTTTCTTTTCTTGCACAATAATGTTGAGATGAATCAATGTGTGGTGGTGTAGATTTATAAATTAGTGTTTTAATTGAGATCCATTGCAATGAATGTACATTTGACTCAATAGCTGTCAAATTGGGAATCATTAGACAGGGCGCCATTTATTTAACTACCTACCTTCACTGGTATAAAGTGTATGCTTAATCAGGAAGTTTCTTCAATTTTGTCTTTTATAAATTTGTTTCAAAGAAATCAATATTTAAGATTCAAACTTGATGGAAGTAGTCGAAAACAGGCCTGGAATTTGACAGGCAAAATGACCGTTTTTTCACTTTTGAACCATATTTGACAGATTAAAAAATTAGTAGAACGTATGCATTGACATGCTATTTTTTCCTAAAACCGTACAGATGACACTTCAAATTATAAATAAACCGTAAAAAAATATAACAGGTAATATATATATTAGTTTAGAATGTTTATTATAAAAATACAAATTTATTTAGAATATTTTGAAATGGAAGGATTTAGAATATGGAAGGATGTAGTTGTTTCTAATTTTATAATATTTTAATATGATTTTTTTAGAATAGTTCTATTTTTTCATATGAATTTAGAAACTTGTCATAATTGAAATGATAGAATATAATTGATAAAATATTTTAATATGAATTTTTACAATATATTATATTTTTTATATATGAATTTAGAAACTTAGTCAATTTAATTTTTTAAATATATTTAATAAGATTGTTATAGAAACTTGTCATAATATATATAATTTTAAAATTTTAATGTTTATTATTGTTAAATTAGTAATTATTAATTGATTATCATTTAACGTTAATATATAATATATATTAGTGTATTAATTTAGAAACTTATTTAGTAAATTTAATATTTTTGCATATATTACTAATTTATCATTATTTTCTCATTAAGACAATGATTTTCATTTCTTTCATGGGAAGAAAGATGTCCATTGCATTTTGGTGTGGCTTCAATCTTCTACTTTTATATTTTTTGAAAGTTAATATTTTTCTTAAAACGTCAAATGAAAGGCATTGAAATGACTAAACCGTCATCAAAAATTCATATGACAGGTAGGAGTGACCGTCAAATTCCAGGCCTGGTCGAAAACATTGCTTGATCATTTATTTTTGAGAAACAAAAGTTTGAATAGCTAAATATTAGTATGACCAAGCTATTATTTTTATTATTAGCTATTTTGGCTTCATACTTCTGTCGGTATATGCCATTTAGATAACTGACAAAGTCCAGTTACGATACACCCGAGCTTTTTTTCCTAGAAGTACAAGATTGACTTCAAATATGGGAAAACGTTATTGAATTTCAGTACAAATTTATACTTCAGTCGGAACGTGCAAAAAGATATGATGGACACACATGATTACATGAGTACAAAAAAATAATGTAGACTGTGACAAATTCAAGGGATCAGGTCAGGTCAGCAAACAGAAAGTGCAGTCGGCAAAACCATCACTGGGATTCCTTCCGCTCGCTCCTGCTGCAACATGCGCTCTACACGCCCAGACAAAAGTCTGTCAGAAATTGCTAAACCTGTTGTCATCAGTGCCAACTATTCCAGCACAAGCCAGTGAATGCTAAATCTAAAAAGACTTCAATTTTGTACGCAATCTATTATAGAATTACCAAATCATTGCATTGCTTCTTTAATCGATGAGACCTATAGCACCAAATCATATTCTCTGATCTATATCATTGGAATAGAAATAGCGAAATTAAACTGCGCTACAAAGTGGAATTACAGTCTCATCCTAACAGTTAGGCTTCCTATAAGAAATAAAACACAATGGTACAACAATCTTCACAGACGGTTGGAAGGCCGACTATCTTTACAGTCTGTTGGAGAACCAACAATCTTTACAGGTAGTTGGAAGGCCAGCAATCCCCACAGGCATGCCACACAGTCCCAACAATCCTCACAGGCCCAACAAGACCTGGGTTTATTTGGGCTTAACAGGCCTAACAAGCCTCACAAGCCTAATACTCTCAACGGGCCCAACAGGCTTTATAGATTCAACAATCCCAACAATTCTCATAGGTACAGGCCCAGCACTCCAAACAAGCCTTACAGACCTTACAGCCTTGCAAGCCCAACACTCCCAACAGGCCTTACAGGCTCAACTATCCCAACAATCCTCACAGGCACAATCCCAACAGCCCTTACAGGCCCAACAATTGCAACAGGTTAAACAGGGTTCATAGGGTACAGGCCCAAATTCCCAACAGGTTCAACAATCCCAACAATCCTCACAGGCTCAACAATCCCAACAGGCCCAACAAGCCCACAATCCTCACAGACACAATTCCAACGGGCCCAACAATCGTCACAGGCAACAAGCTCAACAATCCCAACATGCCCAACAAGCCCACAAGCCCAACAAACTCAACAATCTTCACAGGCTTCACAGTCCCAACAATCCCAGTATCCTCACAGGGCCAACAAGTATCATAGACACTATCCCAGCAGGCCCAACAATCTTCACAGGCCTCACAGTCCCAACAGGCCCAGCAATCCCAACAGCTCTCACAGGCCCAATAATCCCAACAGACAACCACTCCCAACAGGTCAAACAGGGTTCATAGGGCCTTACAGGTCCAACATTCCCAGCAGGCTCAACATGTTCAACAATCTTCACAGGCCCAGCAATTCTCATAGACACCATCCCAGGCCCAACAATTCTCATAGACACCATCCCAGCAGGCCCAACAATCTTCACAGGCCTCACAGTCCCAACAGGTCCAACAATCCCAACAGAACAGGTCAAACAGGGTTCATAGGGCCTTACAGGTCCAACATTATCAGCAGGCTCAACACATTCAACAATCGCGGTAAGTCCAACAATTCCAGCAATGCTCATGGACACAATCCTAATAGTTCCAACAACAACAATCCAACATTCCCAGCAGGCTCAACAGGTTCAACAATTGCAATAAGTCCAACAATTCCAACAATGCTCATGGACACAATCCGAATAGGTCCAACAATCAGCAATCCTCACATGCTCAACAATCCCAACAGGCCCAACAATCCTCACAGACACAACCTTCATAGACACAATCCCAACAGGCCCAACAATCAACAATCCTCACAGGCTCAACAATCCCAACAGGCCAAACAATCCTCACAGACACAATCCCAACAGGACCAACAATCTTCACAAGCCTCACAGTCCCAACAGACTCAACAATCCCAATGGTCCTCACAGTCCCAACAGGCCCAACAATCCCAACAGCTCTCACAACCCAACAATCCCAATAGGCCCAACAGACCTCAGAAGCCCAACACTCCCAACCAGCCCAACAGGTCCAATAAACCAAACAGACCGAACAGACACAATCCCAACAGGCCCAACAGTCGGAAGCCTCATAGTCCCAACAATCCTCACAGTCCCAACATGCCCAACAATCCTCACAGGCCTCAATCCGAAAAATCCCAACAGACCCAGCAGGCCTCACAGGCTCAACAGACCCAAGAATCCACCCAGATACTGGCCCAACAGGACTCATGGGTTCAACACTCCCAACATACCCAACAATCCAAGACAGTCCTAACAGGCCTCAGAATCCCAACAATCTTCAGTCAGTTGGAGGCATTGTTGGAAGCCCAATTTTTACAGTGGGGAATGCATAAGATTATCATCAAACACTGCAGCAACTGGTGGCTTGAACAAATCCTTAAACAAAAACAGAACAAGGGAAAACAAAGAGATAAAAGTAAAATGACTGGCTTACCATCGTTGGCTTCTCAACTATGAGAGTGGGCTGCAATTTCAAACCTTTAAGAGTGTCTCCTGGAGTTCAACGACACAGAAAAGTGAATTACATCATCTTTAGTCCGAAGATTATTGCTACAATACTATTACAGGGCAAGATTATTATTCTGTTGGAGACTGAAAGTTAGGATTTGACAAAGGAATGAAAGAAAACAAGCTAAGCAGGAAGAGAATATGGAAAACATATACCTATCTCTGCAGGTGTTATACTTGAACTGTGTTCGAATTCGACAGTCCTTTCTGCAACCCATTTAACATTAGCAATTCCTGACAGACTTTGGCTCCATCTGTTGATCTTTGCTTCCTGCCTGGGCTTGTTGTAAATATTCGCAAGATTGAAACGACTTATTTGAGTCATTGATATAGTATTGTTGTAAAAATCACCTCTCCAAAATTGAGATCGTTTCTATATCTAAAACAAATACAGAAAAAATCGCCTTGATGAGAAAAAAGGATTGGGAGTTACATTTATATAAGATGGGAAGCATTAAATGATCAAAAGCAAGTCGAGAATTGCAACTTAGCTGTGCATGACACGTGTGATCACTGCAACTTGCAGGTTTCTTCAATTCTGCCCTGTTTTCCCTGATTAAATCTTTGCCGCCCTCTTTGTCTCTATTCTGTAGCCTCACCGAATTCATTGCTTTTTTCAAGCGGTCTTTGTCTTTGTATAGTTTCTGTAGACCCACCTAATGCCATTCCCCTTTCCTTTGAGAGCAGTCTCCCAGTGCATTAAATGCCACGTCCACCTGTGAAAACATAATGTTGATATTCTCTTAAATCGTTTCCCTATGATAATTATTTTACAATTTGAATTAGTATAAAAATATTGCAAATTGGTTTCTAATGTTGGAAGCTTGATTCTAATTATTGTTTTAATTTAGTGTATCAAGTAAAAATTGATAAAATAAATTATCTAATATCAATAAATCCTTGTTCCTGATATAATTTGATATAATCTTGTTGGTATACCTCCTCTCCTCTCCAAAATGCAGACCGTTAAAGCGCGGTAAAAGTAAAAACAACCTCCTGTCCAAGCTCAGTTTTCCTCCATGAACAAATGCATTGATTTCTTCGCTTATTGCAGATAATGACATCCACAGATTCAAAAGTACTTTTGCCAACTGTTACGCATTCCATAGCTGTTTTGAATCGGATTGAACCTCCCTAATTGCTCACTGCCTTTTCCTTGCTCTCAACCATCGTTAGTGTGAAATGTACTGTGTGCACCGGCTTATTTTAAGTTCACACTAGGAGTCGACATTAATTAATTACTAATTATTATTATTCATTAGTTAATCCATTAAAAAGTATTTCTTTTTGGTTAATGTCTCTCATAGAATTTTTTTGCATATTTTATATTCATGAGTAACGAATAATACGGCAAAAGAACTAGTGCATTATCTTTTGACCAAAGAGAAAACATCAATGACAGATCGTTTCGGTGACAAATCTTTCTCTTGTACTTACCTCTCATTATGAAATGAAAGCTTTAAATCTTTAGGTTGTTATTAATCATGGTTTTATCGAATTGATTTTTTTTTTAATAATTAATATTAACATTCGTTTCTCATTTGATCATATAAATACTACCTTATTTATATTAACAATATTAATATATAAAAAATACGTCGAGAGATATTATTTTTTAGGGTTTTTTGTGAATTTTAACTCTTACACCTACAAGATAAGGAAGACATCGATGTGTATTCAACTCCCAAACTTGCCATCAAATTGGAATAAAGAGACATTGAGGGCTATAGGAAATGAGCTTGCTTCCTTTATCAAATGGGATGACAAGGTCTTTTGGGAGATGATAGGGCTTTTGCAAATAGATCTGGAAGATGGCTCCTCAGAGGAATTGGAGATCCTTAACGATGAGGGTTCTTAGAAGAAAAAGTTCATGAAGGAGAGTAGCCCAAGAATTGGCTTAAGAAAACCATTGAATCAACATTGTATTGGATACCCTAGGGAAAGTAGCTCTGAGGAGGAAGAAACATGCAAAGAAGGTATGTATATGATGGAAAATTTGGCTCCCCCTATGTTAGATGGTGCCACCAAGGTGAAGCCAAATAATAATATGGAGAAACAAATTCTGAAACACATTGTTAATTGTTAAGGAAAGGAAACACTGCTTGAAGATAGGGCTTGTGGAGAGAGTGGTGACACCTCTTTATCTTCGTCTTCAACAAATCCTTAGGAGCAGAATGTGCAACCATTTTCAAATCCAAGCAACATCTTGGCCTTCAACCCTCTAAAGAAAATTAAGAGACCCAAACTTGTGAATTTTGAACCAAGCAATGTCTCTTTGCCCCTGTTGAATGATTGAAAATTTGGGCATGGGTTAGGGAAGTCTTAGAACCCACCTCTTAATAATAAAACATTGGTTGTGCCTACAAAGCCTATGTAAGATGAGGCGGGAGAGGCTATGGAACTTCTTACTAACCTCTTCGGAACTCCCAATCTACAATGCCTCAACCTAAAAAAACAAATTTGGAGTTGTAATTTGAGGAAGATTTAATTACTCCAAAAGAAAACATGGAAGAACCCATTGAGAACTTCTTTGAAGAAAATGACAACTAAGTGAAGACAAATGGAGATCCAAAAGAAGAAAAGAAATTAGGCATAAATTTGAAAAGGGCAATAAGGTCCTCCCTTGACCATGGGGACAAAAATTAGAAACTCAAAAGGAAGACCTTGCTTGAGAAAAGGAAGGCAGATGGTGATGCAGAGGTTCAAATTAAGATTACAATGCTTCTAAGGTCAAGGAAGGGTGTTCCCCTTCCCAAGGAGCCATGATGCTCTAAACATGGAATGTTAGGGGCATTAATGCCTCTAAAAACAATGACAAGAGTCAAGCACTAATTATTGCATGGTGATCTAGAAACCAAACTAGGGAAGGATGAGTGTGCACTGGCTTTTAGAGAAATTTGAAATTCTAGCAGGGGGAATGGGGTTCTTTCTGATGGCGCTTCTTGGGGTCTTGTTATCTTATGGAGGCCACATGTAGTTATTGAGAAGAAACTTGATGAGGAAATTTATTAGATTAGTTGTATGCTTTGTATCTTGTCTTCTAATCTACAATTTATCTCAACGAATATGTATGGGCCCACCTTCTGCTTGGGAAAGAAAAATGTTTAGGCATAAATAGATATTTTTCTAAAATCACATGAAGAAGTGTTTCATATTATTGGAGGAGATTTCAATGCCATTCAACATAGTGCTGATAAGAGAGGTGGAGTTGTGAAAATTCTTCATTAATAGATTGATTTTGGGGAGTGAGTGACCTAAAATTCATTGAAGGAAGTGTCGATAACATATGGTAGCTACACCTAGACCAACTAAAGATTTGGTTTCACCAACATTGTGAAGAAACTGAGTAGGTTCTTTTGGAAAGGTTATCTAGGTGAAGTCCCCTTCAACTTGGATTGCTTGATCTTGCCATGGTCTAGGTTAGATCATTACCCGATCTAGTTAAACATCTTGGGAGTCAAAAGCCCAAACTGTTGTCCCTTCAAATTTGAGAATATGTGGATGCAACATGCTAATTTTCTCATTCTAATAGATAAGTGGTGGAAGGATTACTCTATTGATGTATCTAAGTTTTTCCAAGTGGCTGCTAAACTCAAGTCAGTATTTAACAACATCTAAAGATGTGGAATAAAGCTCAATTCAAGAACATCTTTAATGAGAAGAGATGACTGGAAGGTGGGTTGGAGAGGCTTAATGATGAAGGATGAATGAGGAGAGATTCTTAATGGAAAAGTTGTCAAGGGACTATGAGGTGCATCTTTCTAGAGAAGAAAGATTTTGGCGCCAAAATTCTAGTGATGTTTGGATCAAGGATGGGGACAAGAACACCAAAGCTTGCAAGCTGGTCAATAAAATCACAAAAAAATCCAAGGGGAATAGGGTGTTGTTGGAGGACATGGAAGATATTAAAAGTTGTATATTGTCTCATACTTTTTAAGGGTTGCTAAGTAATTTAGAGGGATCGAGCCATGAGATTCAATAATTGATCTTGGAGAATATCAAATCCATTATTACTGAAGATCACAATTTTTTTTCTATTCAATTTTACTATAGAGGAGATCTAGATTGCCCCTTTTCAACTTCATTTGGATAAGGCTCTAGGTTCTGATGGCTTCCCTTCTTATTTCTTGTAGAAATATAGGCATATTATCAATGTTGATATCTTTGAGGCTATTGCTAATTCTTTGGCTATAAGTAAGATTCTCAATAAATTTGGTAATAACTTCTTAGCTCTAATTTCAAAAAAGAGTTTTTGTAATCAATCTTGATGATTTCAGACCCATATCTTTCAATGCAACACTCTTTACAAAATAATTGCCAAGGCTATTATGAATAGGTTAAAACTAGTCCTTCTAAATATCATATTGGGAGAACAAACAAGATTCATTTTGAGAAGATAAATTCTAGATGAGGTGATTATTGCCCAAGAAGTAATCCATTTAATACAAAATACCAACACATCACCAATGATGATCAGGTTGGATATTAAGAAGGCCTATGACAAAGTGGGCTAGATATTCTTACGCAAAGTATTGGAGGCCTTTGGATTTCTAAAATGTTGGTTAGATAATTTCCTTTAGGATGCAGAGTTTTAATTTCCTTTAGGATGCAGAGTTGTACCTCCTCCAAGTCACTCTATGCTCCTCAAAATGATTTTTCATGTATACTTTTACACATCATTGGGGGTCATCTACTATGGCTCTCAATCTATGGACCTCTTGATCAATATAACTGGAAAATGTCACCATAATTAGGAACTTCATCTTGAGGTGCAAGTGCTACATGTGGAGCCTAATCAACCATCTAGAGGTTTCATAAAGTTATAAATTATGTAAGTGTACATAAACACACATGTAAAAACATGCAATTTACTCTAATCTTTTTAAAAATTGGATATTAAGAACTACATATCTTATTACGTGCATGTATATCAACAAAAATTTAAATCAATTTAACCTTGTGCATGAACACAAAATTTAATTGTGATAGTAAATTTAAATGTAATAAAATTGGTACACTTATGACAAATTAAAACCCCATGTACATATACATTAAAGTGAAAACAAAATTATGTAGAGAGAGAGAGAGAGAGAGAGAGAGAGAGAGAGAGAGAGAGAGAGGAGAGAGAGAGAGAGAGAGAGAGAGAGAGAGAGAGAGAGAGTACAAAGACTTATGAGGAGAGAGGGAGAGAGAGTTGTAGAGAGAGAGTGTGTAAAACTTGACTTAAGGGGAGAGAGGGAGAGAGAGGGGGAGAGAGAGAGAGTAAAAAGACTCAAGGGGAGAGAGGGAGAAAGAGATCTAGAGAAAGGACATGTGTAGAACTTGACTGAAGGGAAGAGAGAGATCTAGAGAGAGTGCACAAAAAGATTTAAGGTTCAGAGAGAGAGAGATTAAAAATACTTAAGGGGGGAGAGGGAGAGGGAGATCTAGAGAGAGAGTGTAAAACATGACTTAAGGAGAGAGAGGGAGAGATATTTCTAGAGAGTGTGTTAAAAGACTTAAGGTCTAGAGAGGGAGAGAGGGATCTAGAGGGGGTGTAAAAATATTCAACAAGGGAGAGAGAGTAGAAATACTTAAGGGGAGAGAGGGGGGGAGAGAGAGAGACAGATCTAGAGAGTGTAAAAACACCTAAGGGGAGAGAGAGAGAGAGAGAGAGAGAGAGAGAGAGAGAGAGAGGTGTCCTAAAAAGACTCAAGAAGAGGGAGAGAGGGAGAGATCTACTAAAAGACTTAGAAGGGGAGAGAGGGAGAGAGAAATGTTTTAATAAAAATATTTTAAGGTGTTTAAAGATTTTTCTATGGTTTGGTAATGTAATACAAGAATTTTTCTAAGGTTTTCTAGAAAAAATCTAAGGTTTTGTAAGAATTTTCTAAGGTTTTCTAATCTAATACAAGAATTATTTAAAGGTTATCTAAGTTTTTCTATATTTTTTTTGGGGTTTTCAAAGACTTTTCAAATGTTTTTTAAGGTTTTCTATATGATTCAAATATGTAATTATTTATCGAGAAATACCAAAATACAAAAATAAACATATGTACTTGCTAGAAATAAATTTAAAATTATTTATAAAAAAAAAACATATCGACAAATTTTAAATGAGAAAAAAAAGAATTTGGTGCACCTAGTATACTAAAGTTGAAGTGGTGGGTGGTGTAGGGTGCTCACAAGCTTCGTCAGTCTAAAATTGCCAAGGGGGTGTTGACTGTGACAATTACGGGTCGAGTGCAAAGGGTTTGCGGCTCGAGATCAAATAAACAATGGTTACAACATTTAGGACACCAACCCAAGGAGAACCACCCCTACTGATTTAGGGTACCAACCCAAGGAGCACCAACCCCTAATAGTTTATGGGGACCAACCCAAAGGAGCACCAACCCCTGCACTGAGCTCCAACTCAATGATCTATAATGAACATTATCAAATACAAAGGTAATAATTCGGTTACAAGTGAATCTTGTAACCACTGCATACACTTCACCCTGCCAATTTCACTCCTCCTCTGCCTTACCGGTTGACTCCTCCTCTTCCTTCTGTCACTCTGCCTTTTTTGTATTCTTTGTTAGTTTTCTATCCTCTCCTTTCTTCTTCTCACTCTCTCTCTCTTCTCACCTTCACACTGTTGTTGTTGCCTTACCATTTTATGCTCTACCGGGTTGTTGACCTCTCAACCTCTCCACCTAATTGTCGGTTAGTCTACTCATCGGTTTTACCCTACTTTGTTTGTCAGATCTCCTCTGCCACACACTCTTCACCACTCCACATTCAACTACCTACTTGTTGTTTCTATCACCACTGGTTCATTTGACTATTGCACTCTTTGCAGCTTATCAGTCACCTAAATCTCATCGATTAAACCTTTGTTAAACCCTGTTGTCGATTCTGTCTCTCCAACACTCAATCACTATGGTCTTCTATTATTTTTACTCTGACTAATCTAATCACATGCTCATCCCCTCCTTTCCTACCTCTGGCATCATCAATCATCATTAGTCTTTGATCAACATATATCTAACAGAGCTTTCCTGCAAAAACGTGAGTTTGAACTTTGGCATGTTAGGGTTTCTTCACCGACCAATTAGGCATACTAGATCCAATCAAATCTTATCGGATCATGTCTTAGAGATGATTGATTTCACATCACCACCAATGTTGTGCCTTCCAGTGCACAAAATCAAAGATGAACACTAGACCAGAAAGTAAAGGCATGATGAGCCACCGGGACAAACAAGGAGTAATGAGTTTGTCACCTTGACAAATTGGTTGAGATCAAAATTGGGCACATGAGGAAAGAAGGTAAGTGTTTGTACTGGCAGACATGGATCCACACCGGTATGCAAAGAGGATTGTAATCCACCGATAAGAAGATCAACAAGGATGTACATTGTTGGTATGGAGTCTTTAGGAATGCTAACGGTATGTAGCAAAGATCCAAGAGGCAAAGTAGAGTGCACTTAATCGAGTGGAAAGGTACATGATGACTCACCATAGATGTGTACTGCTGGTCAACAAGGTTGATGACCAGTAAATGCAATACACCAACAAGATAGAGTAGGTGATGGCATGAAGGTCATGCGGTAAAGTATGACATACCAACAGGGTTATAGAACCGACAAGTTTAGTGAGTCGGTAGATGAGTACCATTTGAGTGATTGGTCTGTGACCTGGTCTGAACCGACATAAAGGTTTGTGCTAAGCTGGATGCCGATAGCGAGGCCACATGGAGTTGAGGTGGCAAACATGCATAAAGAGGTGAATGAACCATGTAGCTACAAGGTAGATGGTGGTAGATCGACATTTATGTTGACTGTGTAATTCACAGGATGTGTTGCAGAGATTTGTGGCTTGAGGCAGGACGAACCGAGGTGATTCATGGCATGCACTGATCGATGCAAGATGTTTGGGAGTAGATCGAAGTAGGTGAAGAAAATCACCAAATCATTTATGGTGATTGTGATGGTATCATGAAAGAATAAGTATCCAGTAGAATATAGAGAGGGGGGGGGTGAATCAGTATATTAGAAAACTGATACAAAGCTCCCAAACTCAAACTCAGTCAAGATCAATATTCATAAGAATACTTGACATCAACCGGTTTAACTATTATGACAACTTTAACAGTAAACAACTTCAATCTTGTGAATATCAACAATGCTTAATCATAACTCAACATATTCATCTCTCAATGCTTCTACTTAACATACCTTATCAGAAATTAACCATATCAACAAATAAGATCACATCCACAAAAGCATTCACCACTTGACACAAATGTTTATACGTGGAAAACCCAAATAGGTAAGAACCACGGTGAGATGAGACTCACAAGGATAGCTATCTGAACTCTTTCAAAGTTTGCCCTGTTAGGAGCCAAGCCTATTAAAGCTTTACAATAAGTCCTGTTAAGAACTGATTCCAGTTAGGAATCACCCGATTAAGGGATTTACAAATATGACTTGATTAAAAGCACAATACCCTGTTAGGAGTAACCTTGCTGGAGGATTTAAGAATCCAAGCTAATGGACCACCTTGTTAGAGGATTTAATGAGTAACCAAGCTTGTTAGAGCTTACTCGGTTAAGAGATTTTACTTCTGCTGTAATTGTTAGAAAACAACAGGTTTTCTTGATCTGTCTAAGTAGCACTACATTTTCTTGATCAGATCCTTCTCTGCTTCAATCTGCCTTCACTCAAAGTGCAGATCCATTCACTGGTTGGGCAACTACACACACTCAACAAGTTTTCTACCAACCTTGCCAACAACCTTTACAACAACTTCATCGACCTTAAATAGAAATCAATTAGGTCGGTAACACAACAAAATCCTAATTCTCATCATCGAGATTACAAAAAAGTTGGTACAATCTTAACCATTAGAAATCGTGACAATCTCTTCACATTCTTCAAGAAAATTCCAACTGCTCCATGATCACTGCATCATAGGACTTTGTAACTCATCACACGTTGTGTATTAGATACAATCCACTTTAATCCTTCCCTAGACAAGAACAAATGTGCCAAAACAATTTGAACATATCCTCATTCAATGATCACATGTGTCTTCATCATTACCGCTTATTAGGTAATAAACCAACAAACTTGATCGATTAGGGTTTAACAGCTAATAGGGTTTACCGGTTACAATACATAGAAAGGTTTAACCCTTTACACCGATTCACCAGTTTATCTCACAAACTCAACATACATGTTTACAACATCTTCCATAAAGCTCTCTTTACCGATTACTAGCCAATATAAAAAACAACAATATCAACAATAACATAAATACCATTACCAGTTCAATTAACATCAATGACAAAAAATCATTAATGCAATCTCTATGCAAAATACCAACAATCTCTCCCTTTGGCATTGATGGCAATACAAATATCAATGCCTTCGATTTCTATTGAGATTGGTGGATAGGAATCCTGGTTTACATTACCAAGTATTCACCTTGCTCGGTCATGTCTTCATCCTACCGCTGGTTCACCTAATTAGACACATAATTCTTCTCCTCAATCACATAATTCTTCTCCCCCTTTGAAAGCAATGCCAAAGTGAAAGTAAAACATGTAATTTTTCTCTCATTGTGATGTTGATGCTCCCCCTGTGGAATACATCCACTTTTTCATCAATCCATGTAAAATTCTGCAAGTAATTCAGGGACTGATGCAATCAGCATCATGCTCAACTAACTTCATGAAGAGGGACAACCCCCAATTGACTTCTAAGATACTCAAAAGTGGTCTTAGGTAGAGGTTTGGTAAAGATATCTGCAAGCTGCTCCATGGTAGAAACATGCTCCAAGTTAACATCTTTACTTTGAACTTTTTCCCTCAAGAAGTGATATTTCAATTCAATGTGCTTAGTCCTTGTGTGCAAAACAAGATTTTTTGAAATGTTTATTGCACTTGTATCATCACATAAAATATTTATTGGTTCTGAGATTTCCATCTTCAAACCTTCCAAAATGTGTCTCATCCACATTGCTTGTGTGCAATTCATATAAGCCACTACATACTCAGCTTCAACAGTAGATTGTGAAGTGAAACTCTTCTTTTTGCTACTCCAAGAGACTAGCCTTCCTCCTAGAATGAGTTCTCCACCAACAGTGCTCTTTTGATCATCAATATTTCTAACCCAATTAGCATCTATGTATGCTTTTAAATCAAAATTTCCACCATATGGATACCATAATCCATAGTCAACAGTACCTTTCAGATATCTAAAAATTCTCTTGGTTGCCATCAGATGTGCCTCCTTTGGATTCTTCTAAAATCTAGCAACAATACCAACTACATGGGCAATATCCAGTCGACTATGAACAACATAGTGTAATTTTCCAATCATTGACCTGTATTTCTTTTCATCTATAGACTTAGATGCATCTTCCTTGGACAATTTACAACCTGTAACCATTGGGGTTCCAATTGGTTTGTAGTCACTCATACTGAAAGTCTTCAAAACCTCTTTCACATACTTGGATTGAGTAATAAAAATACCATTCTTCATCTGTTGTATTTGTAAGCCTATGAAATTTTTTATTTCCCCTACTAATGACATCTCAAATTCATTCTTCATTTCATCTGCAAAGCAATTACTCATGTCATCGTTACCTCCAAATATAATGTCATCTACAAATACTTCATTGACCAGTATATCATCTCCTTCAGACTTGAGATAAATGTTGTTGTCATCACTGGTTCTAGTAAAGCCTATCTTCATCAAATGAGTATGAAGTCATTCATACCATGCTCTAGGTGCCTACTTTAATCCATACAAGGCTTTATGCAATTTGCATACCATGTCTTCCTTATCTGTCAATGCATAACCATCAGGTTGCTCTATATAAACCTCTTCTTCCAGTATCCCATTCAAGAATGTAGACTTGACATCCATCTGGTATACCTTAAACTTCTTATGAGCTGCAAATGCAAGTAGTGCTCTGACACCTTCTAGTCTTGCTACTAATGCAAAAGTTTCTCCATAATCCTCTCCTTCTTCTTGCGCATATCCTTTGCATACTAATCTTTCCTTATTGTGAATTACAACACCATCTTCATTTAATTTGTTTTTGAACACCCATTTAGTACCTATAACATTCTTATTTACCAGTCGGGGTACCAAGGTCCAAGTGTTGTTCTTCTCAATTTGATCCAACTCCTCCTCCATAGATTTCACCCAATGATCATCACTAAATGCCTCCTTAGCACTTCTAGGTTCAAAGGTGGATATGATGCAAGAGTTCTCTCTTATTCTCCTTCTAGTTAGTACTCCAACATCCTTATCCCCAATTATCTATTCAAGATTGTGATTCAGTCTCACATACCTAGGAATAACATGATCATTCTCTTCAGGTTCAGCTTCTTCATTATCATCTTCCTTTGAATTTATTTGTTGTGGTTGAACAAGTACATTAGGATTTTCTTTACCGGTTTCTGATTTAATAGTTTTAGGTTCCAAAAGCAAAATGCAAGGATCTTCATCCTTCTTCTCAGAACTGGTTCCTTCTGAAATTTCAGGACATTCATCTACACGAACATCAACACTCTCAATAATTTTTTGTTTCCGATTATTGAAGCATTTATAGGCCTTACTCTTGGTGGAATAGCCAAGAAATATGTCTTCATCACTCTTAGCTTCAAACTTGCTTATGTAATCACCTCTTTTAATAAAACATTTACTTCCAAATATCTTAAAATAGCTAACATCAGGTGATCTCCCATACCAGTATTCATATGGGGTTTTGTGCTTACCTCTTTTCACAAGAACTCAATTCATTGTGTACACAGTTGCACTTACAACTTCTTTCCAAAATGTTTTTGATACACCTCCTTGTATCAACATAGTTCTAGTTGCTTCAACCATTGATTAGTTGTTTCTATTTGCTATACCATTGTGATGTGGTGTCCTTGGTGCAAAAATTTGTCGCTTGATACCATTATCATCACAATATTTAGTGAACTCTACAGAAGTGAATTCACCGCCTTGATTTGTTCTTAGACATTTTATCTTTTTGCCACTCTCTTTCTCAACTAAGGCTCTGAATGCCTTGAATTTACCAAAAGCTTCATTCTTATCCTTCAAGAATGTGACCCACATCATCCTTGAACAATCATCAGTGAAGATCATGAAGTATCTGTCACCTTGAATTCTTCTTGTTCTTATTGGTCCACATAGATCTGTATGAACCAAATCTAACAAGTGCTCTGCTAAGAAGGACTTTCTCTTAAAAGTTGAAGAAGTCATCTTTCCTAGTTGACATTCTTTACAAAGAGCATTAACCGGTTTGTCTAGTTGAGGTAGACCTCTTACTGTCTTAGACTTGCTTACTTTAACAATATTGTCAAAATTTATATGACAAAATCTCTTATGCCAAAGCCAGCTATCATCTATTTTTGCAATCAAACAATTGTTAACTTTAGGATTGAGATGAAATAGATTACCTTTGTTCTGTTTTCGGGTTGCAATTAATTCACCTTTGTTGTCAAATATTTTGCACATTCCATTTTTGAACTCCAGTGGATATCGTTTCTCATTAAGTTGTGCCACACTTAATAGATTGTTCTTTAGGCCTTCAACCCAATAGACATCGCCAACACTACTCTTCCCATTAAGAGAAATAACTCCCTTACCTTTAACCATATAGGGTGAGTCATTGCCAAATCTGACAACACTGCCATAAAATTCTTTCAGGGAAATAAATTTGCTCCGATCACCGGTCATGTGATGTGAACAACCACTATCAATGATCCATCATCAGAGTTATCCATTCTAGATACTAGTGCCATTTGATCTGATATTTCTTCCTTAATAGCTACAAACACAATATCTTCACTAGCATCATCATCAGATTCTTCATCACTAATACCACTGTCAATAGCTACAAGACAATCTCTCTTGCCTTTACCCTTATATTTCTTAAATTTGTCTCTCCTGTATTCATTTTCACCATTAGGGTAGTTTGCTACTATATGGCCAATCTTGTTGCATGCAAAACATTTTAAAGGTAGCTTACCTCTATATTTACCAATGCCTCTAGGCAGTCATTTTGCCAACAATGCTTCAAGTTCCACTAAGTTGTCTTCATCTTCAACATCTCTGTTGGATCTAGATTCATAGTTATGGCCGATATCTCTACTTCTTCTCACATATGGGTTAGAGACAGAAGCTCTAAATGCAGATTCTAGTTTTTGAACACTACCATCATAGCCATTTAGTTCAAAAGCAGTAGGTTTTCCAATAATAGAGTCAAGAGTTACCTTTGTCTTGTCAATGGATTTTAGCTCCTGAATAGCTGCAACTCAAATAGCATAGACCGGTAGTAGGGTTCTCAGTACCTTACTGATCATTGTGGCATCTTCCACTTTCCCTCTTGTACTCTTTATCTCACTAAATCTCTTTAATCCTTTGACCGTACTACTGGATATTCTCACCTTCAGACATTCTCATGCTGTCAAACTTTCCTCTTAAACTCTCCTCTTTAGCAATCTTAACATGTTCATCACCGCTATAAATCTCTTCTAATTTCTTCCATACTTCATATGCAGTTTCATGACCATGAACATCTACATCTTCAACATTAGATAGGGAACTGATAATAGCTTCTAATTTCTAGTGATTTTCTTGTTGTTCTTTCTTCTGATCATCAGTCATGGGTCTAGTAGGTGTAGTATGCTTATTTTCTATATGATCCCAATATTCACTACCAAGACTCTTAATGTAAATCTTCACTCTATCACTCCATATTCTATAGTTATCTCTGTTGAACTTCGGACCTTCTTTCTTCATCGTGATCTACAAGATCTTTTCCTCAAGTTGTTAGGCTTTTAGATTAAGAGGACTTGAGTTGCTCTAATACCAATTGATGGTATGATGAAAGAATAAGTATCCAGTAGAATACTGAGGGGGGGGGGGGGGGGGCGTGAATCCGTATATTGAAAAACTGATACAAAGTTCCCAAACTCAAACTTAGTTAAACAAAGTAAACATATCTTAGGCAAGATCAAAATTCATAAGAATACTTGATAACAATCGGTTTAACTATTATGACAACTTTAATAGTAAACAACTTCAATCCTGTGAATATCAACAATGCTTAATCATAACTCAAAATATTCATCTCTCAATGCTTCTACTTAACATACCTTATCAGAAATTAACCATACCAACAAATAAGATAACATCCACAAAAGCATTCACCACTTGACACAAATGTTTATACATGGAAAAGCCAAATAGGTAAAAACCGCAGTGAGATGAGACTCGCAAGGATAGCTATCTGAACTCTTTTGAAGTTTTCCCTGTTAGGAGCCAAGCTTGTTAAATATTTACAATAAGTCCTGTTAAGAACTAATTCCGGTTAGGAATCACCCGGTTAAGGGATTTACAAATGTGCCTTGATTAAAAGCATAATACCCTATTAGGAATAACTGCACTGGAGGATTTAAGAATCCAAGATAATGGACCACCTTGTCAGAGGATTTAATGAGTAACCATGCTTGTTAAATCTTACCTAGCTAAGAGATTTTACTTCTGTTGTAATTGTTAGAAAACAATAGGTTTTCTTGATCTATCTCAGTAGCACTACATTTTCTTGATCAGATCCTTCTATGCTTCAATTTGCCTTCACTCAAAGTGCAGATCCATTCACTAGTTGGGCAACTACACACACTCAACAAGTTTTCTACCAACAACCTATACAACAACTTCATCGACCTTAAATAGAAATCAATTATGTCGGCAACACAACAAAAACCTAATTCTCATCATTGAGATTACAAACAAGTCATTACAATCTTGACCGTTATAAATCATGACAATCTCTTCACATTCTTCAAGAAAATTCCAACTGCTCCGTGATCACCACTTCATAGGACTTTGTAACTCATCACACGTGTATTAGATACAATCCACTTTGCTCCTTCCCTAGACAAGAACAAACACGCCAAAACAATTTGAACATATCCTCATTCAATGATCACACATGACTTCATTATTACCGCTCATCAAATAACAAACCAACAAACTTGATCGGTTAGGGTTTAACAACTGATAGGGTTTACTGGTTACAATACATAGAAATCTTTAACCCTTTACACCAGTTCACCAATTTATCTCACAAACTTAACATACAGGTTTACAACATCTTCCACAAATCTCTCTTTACCGGTTACTAGCCAATATAAAAAAAACAATATCAACAATAACATAAATACCATTACCAGTTCAATTGACATCAATGATAGCATATCATTAATGCAATCTCTATGCAAAATACCAACAGACTCAAAATACCAATAGATTGAACAAGAGATGAGAAGACAGATTGAATGCAGGTTGCTAAAGATAGAAGGTCTGCACTGGAAGGCATGAAAATGGTGGTGATGTGCAGACAGTCATCTCTGGGACAAGATCTGATCTAATTTGATACACCTCAGTGGTTTGTGAAGAAACCCTAGCATGCCAAAGTTCAAACTCAAATTTTGGTGGGAAAGCTCTGTTATATATATGTTGATCAAAGTCTGATGATGTCAGAGGTAGGAAAGAAGGGGATGAGTGTGTGAGTAGATCAATTAGATTAAAATTAATAGAATACCATAGTGACTGAGTGTTGGAGAGACACAACTGGCAACAAGGTTTAATAGAGGTTTAACCGATAAGATTAAGGTGATTGGTAAGCTACAAAGAGTGCAACAATCAAATGAACCGGTGGTGATAGAAACAACAAGTAGGTAGCTGAATGTGGAGTGGTGAAGAGTATGTGATAGAGGAGATCTAACAAACAGAGTAAGGTAATATTGGTGAGTAGAGTAACTGACAATCAGGTGGAGAGGTTGAGAGGTCAACAAATCAATAGAACATAAACTGGTAAGGCAACAACAACAATGTGAAGGTGAACAGAGAGAGAGAGAGAGTGAGAAGAAGAAAGGAGAGGTCAAAAAACTGGTAGAGAATACAACATACGCAGAGTGACAGAAGGAAGAGGAGGAGTTAGCTGGTAAGGAAGAGGAAGAGTGAAACTAGTAGGGTGAAGTGTATGCAATGGTTACAAGATTCACTTGTAACCGGATTATTACCTTTGTGTTTTATAATGTTCATTGTAGATCATTGAGTTGGAGCTCCGTGCAGGGGTTGGTGCTCCTTTAGGTTGGTGCCCATAAACTGTCAAGGGTTGGTGCTCCTTGGATTGGTGCCCTAAATTAGTAGGGGTGGTTCTCCTTGGGTTGGTGCCCTAAATGTTGTAACCATTGTTTTCATTGTGAGGATGGATAGGAGTAGTAGACTCCAACAACATTTCTCACCAAGGTTTTTCCCATCTTGGGTTTTCCTCGTATATACCGATGTTGTGTGATGTGCCTTTGTGTGGTTTCATTTTTTATATCTTTCTTTATCTCACTGGTAGGCTTACTTGGCCTTTAGGTTGTTAATCGGTAATCACTATTAGGATTAAAAGGCTAAAAATTGGAAACCAATAATTCACCCCCCCTCTCAGTGGAATCTTGTGTCCAACAAGGGATTCCCTCTAACACCTTGTGGATCCTAGACAAATAGTTGAAAATTATAGAATTAACTATCACCTCGGGGTGTCCAAGGGGTTGAGCTTAACTAGCTAAAACATTGGGTTCTCATTGTGGAGACCCAAGTTCAATTCCCAATAGGGACATCTGAAGTGGAATTCTAAGTTGTGACTCTTGGCCTTCCATAGGATGGGGAAGTTCTTGGGGTCAATCTAATGGAACTCTAAGATGTGACTCTTGGCCTTCCATAGGATGGGAAGGTCTTGGGGTCAATCTAATCAAACATAATAATAATAATAAATCAAAGATATGTAATGGGGATGGGGCCCCCTATTGTGTCCCCACTGGTTCATAGCTCTAGTCAAAAGCTATTCAAGCTTCGGCCAATTACCAATCAAAAAAAAGAAAACTATCACCTCGGGGTAATATAATGTTTGTTAAAAAAATCAATTGAAAGAGGGTTCAATTGAACCCTATAAAATATTAATAAAAAAAACCCTTCGATCAAAAGTATCTGACATCATGTGTTCGATTGAACACCAAAGGATAGTTAGATTGAACACCCCCTATTTGATGGTACACCCTTGGCAGACTTTTTCTGCCATTTGCATTTTTCCTTCATGAGTGAAATTGTAACCTACTATTGTGGGATCACCCCTGGGGTAATCTTCGAGATTTTATGCTCTCTTTCACCACCAAGGAGGACATTTTTCCACCCCTTGGGTTTCAAGGTACCATTTGGAGGTGCATACTCCAAATTCTCAATTCCCAAAGGGGGTCCATCATTGTTTTTCTTGGGCTAACCATCCAATTGGGTGGCACATTCAAGTTTTGCCTTTTCAGACATTGTAGGAACAATTGGAGAATCCACAAAGACCTCAATAGGTATTGCAGACACATCTAGTGTGGGACCCTCAAAACATGACATGGGAGTGTCTTTGAGATTAAAAGAAGGGGTAGAAGGAGGAGGGATAGGGTCCCCGTGAAATGGGTTCCATGTGTAAGGAGATTCAAAAGTTGAAGAGTAGAATTGTTGTAGAGCATGAATGAATTTTAGAATATCTAAAGAAATCTTTTTGATAAAGTAAGCAAGGAGAGGGCCTCAAACCCTTACAACATCAAAAAATTACTAGAACTAAATAGTAGGACATAGAACAACAAAGCACTACCACCCTTCCAATAGCAAAAACCATTTAACCAAAACACAAATGCTAAAACACCACAGAGTAATTCATCATCATGGATGAACAAATTGTAGCACACATCTTAATAGTATAACAAAAGGCCATAAAGGAATGTGATGAAGTAATAATAAACAGGGTGTCTAGGAGCATTAAAATATAACTAAAGTAAAACATAGAATTGGTTCTAAGATTAAATCCCATGCCATAGACAACATTTGGAGGCTAGTCTTCCATTCTCCTTGCTTCATGGTATACTCTCTACTTCCTTCTCTCCCTGTTAAATCTTCATTACTATCCATTAGTAATATTTATGTTATTTTTTTAATTGGTAATCATTAATATTTATCTTATTAAATGGCACTTCTTGTAATCTATCTTTTGAAAGGAGATTTTACATATTTATTGGGCAATCTTGAAATTTTAATAATGTCCAATTCTTATAGTAAAGGGATATGTTTGACATTAAGTCTATCATTGTGTTGTTTTCTCTATAGACTTGGATAACTTTAGATTGGGAAAAATCCCTTGAGATTTGTTTACATTCTTCAAGTATTGAGTCCTCTAACTCTAGTTGACCTGATTGTTGATTTTCCCGTGACTCAGACTCAATCATTTCTTGAGATCCATCAACCAGATCCACAGGGTCAGGCTACTAGGGCTTGAAGTGAGGCCTTTTTTATAGTTAAAACTAATATGACCATTCCTTCCACAATTTTGACAATGCAAAATAATATTCTTATATTCAATATTTTGAGTCTAGGAGTCAGACTACGACTTAAAAACCACTAACATTGGTAGGACAAAATTAACAGAAACATTGACACATAATCTACTAAATATTAGCCTAGATTTTTGTAGGGTAACTTTGTCAACTGACCCAAGTTGTCCAAAGGTACTAAATATACCCATAAAGATCTTTGTGTTCCAATATTCTAGAGGAAGGGTAGATAGCCTTATCCAAGTAGGGGTAACTAAACCCAAATCAACCTTTGACTCAAAGCCTGGTTTCCATTTGTAGAGAGATTATATGTTTCTTTAATTATAACCAAAGATCCAAGGTCCCCCCACAAGGACCTTGACTAAATCCTCATAATTAACAAAACTAAATAGGATTAGACCATCTACCATAGCATTGATCTTCACACTACCTTTCAATTTCCAAACTATAGTAGCCCAACTTCTTAGTTGATCTATATTAAGTTTAAAGGTTAAGAACTTACCTATAAGTGATAGCCTTAGGTCTTGGAATGAATCCTACACATGTTCATTTGGGACATCAATCTCAAATCCTCTTATTGACCACGAGGGGTTTATCTTTATTTCTTTTTTTACTCTTCTTGGAGTTCTCCCTCCCAACAATTTGTCAACATAAGACTTTGGGTCCTCATCTTGGAAGGACCCCAAATCTAACTATGGGGATCCAGGGGCTCCACTCAAATTGACTTGTATGAATTCATGCTTTAAAGAGATATTGTTCACAACTAGAGGGGAAACTATGCCCCCTGGCTTGCAAAAATCATTAAGAAACAACAAAAGGTTGAAAACAAGGATTGACCAACCAAAGGGAATCAAACAATTCAGTAGTAGCTCTAACATGTGTCCCTAGAAACCCTAGCTTTGCTGGTGACCATATGATGTTAAGTGACTATATGAAATTAGACAATCCAATAACAACTCCAACATGTCTACTGAGAAACCTTAGCAACTCCAACATGTTTTCTTGAAAACCGTAGCTTATCTCCAACTTATTTATTCTAATGAAATGTTTATAGATATCAAATTGGAACTATTTCACTTACTTAAAATTATTTCATTTTACTTTAAATTTACTACATACAAACACATTTAAATTTTATTGCATCTAGATTGGTGGTATGAAGGGACGCCTACCCATGGGCGTGCTATGTATACTTTTGAGAAGATATTACAACATGTGAAATATAGATTGAAGAGGTAGAATAAAAAACGCTTTAGGAATCTACATGTACAGAAGATGGTAGCTCAGTCCAAGCTGGATGATGTCACACATGAAATTAGGGATCAAGGGATGACTGTTGATCTTAGTAATATTGAGTCCCTAGCTCTTAAGGACTTAGAAGAGTGGGAGCTACATGAGGATATTTTTTGGAAGCATAAGTCTCGATTTGATTGGCTCCAAGAAGGTGATAGAAACTCATCTTTTTTTCATAACTATGTTAAGGCTCAGAGGTCTGGTAATTCTATTACTTCTCTCATATCTTTAAAAGGGGCCCATCTCTCCTCTTATGAAGAATTTTCCAGGGAACCTGCTAGATATTTTTCAAAATTGTTCACCAAAGAGGATCCTGAAGCTATGTTGGAAGAGAGGGCCATCTTGAATTGTATTCCCCCTTTGGTTTTCATTGAAATGAATGATGCCCTTGTGTGCCCCATTTTTCTACTTGAACTAGAGGAAGTTGTGTTTCATATGAAAAAAGGTAAGGCTCCTGGCTCTGATGGGTTTCCTATTGAGTTTTTTCAGGAATTTTGGGAGATTATAAAGTACTATCTTCTAGATGTGGTTTAGGAATATCATAGGAATAAGCAAATTCTCAAGTCTATGAATTCTACCTTCTTGGTTCTCATTCCCAAGAAGGAGGGGGCTAATAGTTTGGATTAGTTTAGGCCTATATCATTATGTAATGTTGTCTATAAGATAATCACTAAATTGATTGCTAAAAAACTCAAACCTTTCCTTTGCACTCTGATTTCTAAGGAGCAAGGTGGTTTTGTTGGTGGAAGACAAGTTTCGAATGGTGTTGTGGTAGCAATGGAGGCTATTCACTCAATGGAAAACTCAAAGGAGAAAGAAGTGTTTATTAAAATTGACATAGCCAAAGCCTATGATAGGGTGAATTGGGATTTCTTATATAGGCCTTTGGTTTTGGGGAAGAGTAGGTGAATGGGGTGCTTAGTTGTGTGACCTCTACCTCATTCTTAGTTCTTATTAATGGGGAACCTTTGGATTTGTTAAGTGCTTCTTGGAGAATTCAACAAGGGGACCCTTTATCCCCCTATTTATTCATTATCATGGTTGAGGGTCTTGACATATTGATTACTTCCCAAGTGAGATAAGGTCTTATTCAAGAATGGAGTTGGAGCGATGCTCTACCTCCCTACTCTCATCTTCAGTTTGTGGATGACATAGGTTTGATGGGTAGGGCTAGAGTCAATGAGGCAGTGAACTTTATGAGAGCCTTGGACATCTACTTGAAAGTCTCTGGTCAAAAAATCAATGGGGTTAAATCTTCCATATATTTATTTAATACTCCTTGGCATATTCAACATATGATTGCCAAGATCCTCATATTTCAGATTGGTTCTCTTCCTTTGATGAACCTCGGGATTCCTTTGGACTTGGGTACTCAACATAGAGATTTAGACTTATAGGTGGTTATCATCTACTAGGAGAGTGACTCTTTTGAAGACAGTAGTGTAGGCTCTTCCCTTGTATAGGTGTTTTGTGCAGACTCCCCCCTCTAGCTTTGTGACCGAGTTTGATTCTCTTTCTCGTCAATTTCTTTGGTCTGGCAATTTTATTTCTTCTAAGTGGAGTTTAGTTAAATGGGTGTTTTTATGTAGACTAAAGCATGCTAGGGGCCTTGGTCTTTGGTCTATGGCTCTAGTTAGTAAGGCCTCGACAGCTAAGTTGTATTGGAAGTGGTGTAACAGTCAAGATCATGATAGGGCCAATATTTTAACTCACAAGTATCTCTCAGGTGCTGTTGGTGAGGAGGTGCCAAGCCTTGGGTTCTTGGGTAGGGGATCTTGAATCTAGGACACTCTTAAAAAGGGTGCTCAGCTTATCAAAGATGGCCTTTCTGGATTTGTAATAGAGGGTCTAAAGCTCTTTTTTGGTAGGACTCTTGGGATGGTCATCCTCCTATTCTTTCTAATTATCCGCAACTTCAGTCTCTTTGCAACATTTTTACTGATGTTGGATGGATTAAGGTGGAGAATTTTAAAATGGTAATGCGTGTAGGCCAAGTGGAGGTGACTTGCTAGAAGGATCCTCGGGAGTGGCCCTTGGGTGGTTTTGATGAGGACTATACTCTGTTGGCTAAAATTTTGGAGGGTAGGTTATGCAGCTCTCTCAAAGATCTCAAAGAGAGAGATATTTTTGTTTGGGGTCCCAATCCAAAAGGAAAATTTATTGTAGCTGAAGGTTATGCCAAATTAGTCAGGCAAGTGCATGGTTTGACAAAGGCACCATGGTGGAAGAAGGTATGGAATGGCTCTTCTTGGCCTAAATGCATTTTTGTCCTATGGCTAGTTTCTCAGAGAAAATGTCTCACATGAGAAAATCTTCGTAAGAGAGGCTTTCAAGGACCCTCTATCTATTCTCTTTGTATGCATAGTGAAGAGTGTTTCTCCCACTTGTTTTTTCTATGCCCTTTCTCTAGAGAGATTTGACATAGGTGGTGGGAGGCTTGGAAAAACTCCTTTATTTATGCTACTTCCTTAATTGATTTTTGGGAGAGTTTGGGAAGACCTCCAGCGAAGACATATTTTCTTTAGGTGACTTGGGCTATTGGGCCTACCCTTATTATCTAGAACCTTTGGTTGTAAAGGAATCATAGGGTCTTTTGTGATTCACAACTTGGGAGATTTTAGTTGTGGAAGAAGATAGTCAACAGGCTCAAGGAGACTATCTTTGCAAAGTGTGATATGTCTAAAAATGTTGATCTTGGTGATTATGCTATTGTAAGGAATCTACAACTGGAGAACAATTAAGTAGGTTGTGCTACTGGCAAAAAATATCAACATGCTAAGTAGCGGATCAATAGAGAAGGAAAGTGGATACCTCCTCCTATAGAGGTCTTAAAAATTAACACAGATGGCTCTTCTCGTGGGAATCTAGGGCATGCAGGTATTGGAGGTATTGATAGAGGTGATGATGGATGTGTTGTTTTCTTCTTCTTTATTTATAAAGGACAACACTAACAATTTGATGGAGGCTCTTGCTATTAAGACTGTGATTGAGAGAGGTTTCTCTTTAGGATGGAGAAGGGTTATCTATGAGCCGGATTCTCAGGTGGTTGTTGATATGTTGAATAAACAAAGTGTGAAGAATGTTAGCTGGCAATTAGCTTCTGTGGTTAGATAGATTCTACATCTGTGTAGTTCTTTAGATTTTGTTTCCTTTTTTCATATACCCAAAGAGTGGAATAGAGTGGTTGACTGCTTAGCAAAGTGGGCCTCTCAGAATGTTGAGGGATGGGATTTCAGAGGAAGGGATGGTTTACCTTCTAATAATCTTGAGATCTTAGATAGGTTAGTGTTGGAGGACAAGAATATGTAGTAGCTTTGCTAGTGTTGTTTTTTGTGTGCTTTGTTGTGTTATTTTCTTGTTGGCCCTGTGGCCTTTGCTTTGTATCATTGCTTTGATTGAATAAATCTTTACCCCCTTTTCATTATTTTTTTATTGTATCTACATTATTTATATTTTTTAATATAATTTTTTTGTTCTAATTTCTAAAATTTGTTTATTTACATCTTATTTTTATTTTTAAATGCTAAACTTTTTTCATTATTTAAAAATATTCTAAAATATATTTTTAATTGAATTAATTATTCTCTACAAATAATTTAAAAAATATATATTTTCTATGCATTTTAATTATGAAATAATAGATATTTATTATTAACTCTTGAACAATATCTTTGTTTTAATTTTATATTTATATATTTATAAAAAAATATTATTTTCATTGGAGTATATCTTTCTGTTTATGTGGTGTTTATTTTAAAATATTATATATATAGTTAATATTAATATTTTAGGGATGCCCCATGGTGTAATGATAGTTGTGAGGCCCTGTGGTTTGGGTTGTCTTGGGTTAGATTCCCATGTAGTCAACGAAGGAGGAAAAATGATGAAAGGATGTATAACAAATGAGTGATGGTTTGTAACATTCCCCCCACACAAGGCGAGGATATGACGTGTGTTGTTGTTGATGAAGCTTGGCGTTAATGCCAACATGTTCAAGTGGGCCCCCCTTCGTTGTCGTCATAGGAGGTGTTAATGCCTCATCACACCAAGCAGTTTGGTGATCAAGTGTATGCAGGGATAAGTAGGAGAACAAACACAGAGTGATAAGGTCAAGTCAATGGAATGATAAGGTGTTGTAGATGGAGAGATATAAGGAGATGAGCTTGATGTAGTGGGGGGATAAGGAGAAATGGAGATATAAGGTTGCACAAGTATGAAGGCATATGGAGTGATAAGGGGTATGGATAGCTCAGGAGAAATTCAACAAGATCCAAATCTAGGAGGTGATAATGCCTTACCATAATTTTAATCATAGGGATGGGTATGACCCCATTGATTCAAAGCTCCAATCAAAAGCGATAAGGAACCATTAACCGATCAAAAATAAAATTAATATTTTGACATGTGAATGGTTGTTAAACTTAAGCTAAAAGATAGGAGTTTTCTGTTACAATGAAGGTGTTTCTTTATTTGAGATGGACAAGCTCATTTTTTAGATCTACACTATAGAACAATGGATAGAAATGCAAGATGATCAAATGATTTTTTACCATTAGATTTAATGGTTTCTTTTTTAAAAAAATCAGTTGCTCGTATCATTTTCCCTCTATTTACTTCGTCACCATTATTTACAGATATCTTTTTCATTTTTCATGATTTTTTTTCCAGTTTGAAAAAAGCATTTCATTTGTGAGGACACCATTATTTTATTGTTTTTCCCTATGCATTCACGTATTTAATTTTGTCTGTCCTTTTATTTCCCTATGGTTTCATGATTTTCACCTTTTAAAATTTCTTTTTCATCGAACTTCTAACTATATTTAAAACTTTTTATTTTTTTATTTTGATTTATTATTTAAATTTTAATAATTTTTATATTGTAATATTTAAGATATAAATAATAATTAATTTAAATATAGATTCTATTTTATTCTATTATATAATATATCAATAATATACTAGATATTAATATTTTTAATGATTTAATGTATTTATTTATTTATTTTAATATTATATTATATTATACAAAATATAAATAATATTATATAATATATATTATGTTATTTTTTATTTATAGATTATATAATACAATACTATTATTTATATTTAAATTGAATTATAAATCAATAAATTGTACTGATAGTTTATTTTTTTAATAGATTTAATTTTTTATACTTGTTTTTTTTTTATCGGTAAAAGACCGTAGCCCATATTTTATTGATAAATAAATTATAAATTTACAAAATCCTTTCAATGCAGGCACTGACAGGAAAGAATGGAGTCAATAAAACCTCTGGTCTTGCCCAGGACTAAGAAGTCCAGCCAATGAATTTGTCCTAAATAGCACAGTGTTCTTATATTCACATAATTCTTCACCCTGGACTAAGCGGGTCAAATTTGATGAGAGTCATTAGCTCTTCATCAATATACATGTTTAGTCACAAAAAAAAATTTGTTTAATACAACAGGTGTTTCCTTTAATACATAGTGGAGAAATTTGAGCTTCCAATATTATTACAAAGCATACATTTCATTGCTTAAAATCATGAGACCTTCATTCTTGATATCTTGGGTCTGTCGGTTAGATTGTCCCCATCTTACAGGGATCCTGCAACATAATCAGAACAAGACAATTCTACACCATACTACCTCATGACTAGTTAACCCAACAATCTCAATAATATTATGTAAAACATAATCCTAACACAATTAGCATCTAACCATATGTCTAGAACACAAAATGAAGTAGTAGTAGTAAGAAAATGCTAGAGATTTTAACTATCATTACTCCCTGCTTAGGAGTGTGTTTAGCCACTGCAACTCCCTTTTTCATATAGATGGTTAGTCTAAACAAATATATGAAGTATACTTATAACTTCTACCAATGAGTAAATAAAAGGATCTAGTTGGAAAATTGTTTTATTTTTTATTTATTTTTTAAGCAAAAATGTATGGAATAGTAGTTTTAAAAAGTATCTTAACGACTATGCTAGATGAGGAAGTAAGAGTATGTTAAACTGCTATATTTACAATGGTCTAATGAAGCAAGGTAATCCAGAAAGCATAGACCATATCTCTGTCATGTTCTATATACATAGCCACTGCAAGAAATATTTTAGCGATATTCGGATTTGCCTTGGTCCTATCTTCACTTTTCAAGAAGTCCTCACCTAAAATCTTCTCCACTGCATGAATTACAACTACATGCGGGTATTGTATAATACCATGAAATCTCTCCTTCGAGATTTCACCACAGAAAACCATTAGTCTCTTAGAGCTCTTTATGAAAAAACTGTACATAAGTAATGTCAACATGTACAAATGAGAAATAATGAAGCTAGGCATAGGGCAGAGCCAAGGCATTAATCATGGAAGGACAATATGTTCTCAACCATAGAGGTCGCCGTCAAAAGGACAGATTTGAGCCAAGAAAGAATGATCATTAAATGTGAGATCATAGAATTGTTAAGGTGTGAAGCTAGCCCAATCCAGATGTAATCTTGCTAGGCATAGCCCAACCATTATAGAGCCATTACAATTCAAGAAATAGAAGGAAATTTTCACCCACCACCAAAGGTTGCCAAAAACAAGGCAAATCTGAAAGTAATCCAAGCCGAGATGATCTGCAGAGAAATCCTGAAAGGAGAGCAACTCACCAGGTCCATTATTATACTTAGGAAGAAGAGAAGACCCCAGTGACACACACTCAGTATAAATTTACATTGTTCTATCTTTATCCATTACAAGTCCAAAATAACAATCTATCGAGTGATCAGGGTTAAATTATTGATAACAACATGGCCATCTGCCCCAGAATTAGCAAGTTAGTTAGCTCAGGAGTTATCTTCCCTAAAAATGTAGTTGAAAGTTACTCTTGTGAAGGATTGGATGAAACTCAGATCTTTTGACAGTAGCTCATTTAACTTCTAGTTAGGCATGGAACCTTTTTTGAGAGCATTTATGATAATAGCTGAGTCCCCCTCAATGCTAAGTTTCTTAATGCCCATTACTCTACATAGTTTGATGCCTTCTACCAAGGCCATAAGTTCAGCCTCATTATTAGTGGCAGATCCGAGGGGGAAGGCTAGACATGCAATCTCCACCCCCTCAGAATTGTGGAGGAAACAACCAATGCCGTCCTTGCCAGGGTTACCTCTAGATGCGCCATCAAAGTTTAGTTTGTGCCAACTAGTCTTGGGGGGTTTCCATTTACATTATATCCTCTTTAGTTTGTTTAGCTCAAGGCCTTCACCAACATAAGGGGGAATTTTCAGCCCAACCCATCTATTGCACATATTTTCATCCCAACAAGTCAACTCTCCACATTTTTTCTGTATATTCATAATTTTGCTATTGATAACCTCAATAATCGAGTCCTCAATCTTATTGGTTAGTTGTTTCCACCCCATACTTTTATCACTAAATATCCTTGTTTATCATTCCTTCCATAATTCCCATATAACTATAGATGGGGAGACCATCCATAGACCCCCATACAAGCTATCTTTATTCTTCTTAGGCCATGCTTGAAACATGTTAAGGATAGTATTCGGGATTGGAGAGAACCCACTAAGTTTATTACTAAGCCATCTCCAACACTGATGAGAATAGTTGCAATTTAGTAGTAGGTGATCAGTACTTTCCTCCTTACATTCGCACAAGGGGCATCTACTAGGTCCAACATATACCATTTTATGGAAGGTACTAGCCGTTAAAATCCTATTTTGGAGAGCTAGCCAAGAAAACATACCTGCTTTAAGTAAGACAATTATTATCCCAACACAAAGACAGATGGATGTCTGTGTTGGGGCATAGGTGCTTCCTAGTTAAGTAATTGTATCCATCTTTCGTATTATATTCTCCTGTTTTAGATCCATCCCACACCAATTTATCCTCCCCTTGATGAAAGGTGACCCTTCTAGATTTCAAAGTTATGTTAAGCACCTCAAGTTTGTGTTGTGGAATCCCTAAATTATCAAAGGATTTCCATTTCCATCCAAGGAAATCATCTTTACTGCAAGGCTCAATATATTTAGACACCATTTTCCCCCAACGGGATTCTAAAATAGTTTTAGCATTTCTACAGTTGGGGAGTTTATCAATAGTCGGGTGTCCTCCCCAAGAGTCTGACCAAAAAAGTGCACTATTGCCATTACCTAGACTCCATGTGAGCCTATTGGTGATTTTTTTCATGAAGTTCAGCATGAAGTTCCAAATTATCGAGCCCATGGGAGGTGAGGAGGTCCTAAAAATGTTAGTGGGAACTTCACTATTTAGATATTTATTGTATAGTATTTTTGCCCACTTAAGGTGGGGATATTTAAACATGTGCCAAACCAATTTGTCACCTAGAGTTTTTCTCTACATTTTTATGTCCTTAATGCCCCCCCCCCCCCCCATTATCTTTAGACTTGCAAATCTTATCCCAGGCTAACAAAGACAATTTGCTTGTTTCACTAGAGACCTGCTAGAAGAAAGACCCCAGATGTTTATTTATTTCTTTTCTTTTAGCCTCTGGAAGGTTAGTGCAAGATAACTGGTAAATGGACATTGTTGAAAGCACTGATTTGATCATAGTATCCCTTCATGTAGAAGAGAGCCACTTGTCCTTCCATGTGCCAATTCTATTTTTAAGTTTGGAAATCATTTGGTCCCATAGTTTGGTGGATCTTATGCCTTTATCTAGTGGGAGACCTAGGTATTTACATGGAAGCTCTCATTTCTTAAATTTCAGGATTTTGTAAATTTTTGATTCTAGTTTTCTATTAGTGTTGAAAAACAAGATATCTAATTTTGCTTTTTTAATTTCTTGGCTTGATGCCTTAGTATAGGAGTCTAATAAGAGGGCAATTGTTTTTGCTTCATTTACTTCCGTAGCCTGAATAACATGGTGTCATCCACAAAATTTTGGTGAGTTATAGTATCTACTCCATTCATGACTCTGATACCCCTTAGAAGGCCTAATAATATTGCCTTTGTAATGTATCTGCCCAAAGATTCGACCTATATGATGAATAGGAAGGGGGAAATGGGATCCCCTTGCCTTAGTCCCCTAGAAATATTGAAGAAACCTTTCGGGGAGCCATTAACTAAAATAGACATTCTTGGGGTAGAGATAAATTCAAAGATAAGGTCAATCCATTTTCTTTCAAAACCAAAGGCAACCAGGCACTTGAAGAGGAAATGCCAGTCTACCTTGCAATAAGCTTTCCTAATGTCAAGTTTGATTAACATAATAGGATTCTTATTCTGTTGAGTTGAATGGATGACCTCTTGGTTAATAATGACTCCATCATATATGGATCTACCTGGAACAAACCCTGATTGCCCTTCACTAATAAGTAAAGGGATTAGTTTTTGTAATCTGTTAGCCAAAGTTTTCGTTAGTAATTTGTAAAGGGTGTTGCAGAGAGAAATAGGGCAGAAGTCATCAAAGCAATCTGCTTTCTCTTTTTTAGGGATAAAGGCTATAAAGGTATTATTGATCTCTTTGAGCAAGCTACCAAAATTTCTAATACCCTCTAAAGCATCTATAATTTCATCCCCCATGAAATACCAACACTTCTGAAAGAAGGTGGCTCAGAAATCATCTGGGCCCGACACTTTGTCAAGGCACATCTGCATTAAAGTTGCTTCTATTTATGTTTTTGTAAACTTAGCATTCAGGATTTTGTTTTTCTCTTTTGTGATCAATTTAGGGATGCTACTTATAAATTCACTTCCCAAAGTAGAGTTGGATCCCTCCCATTTGTTTAATATGTCATTAAAATAACTCACCGCTTCAGCTGCAATGATTTTGGGTTTATCACAGTAGGAGCCAGATTTCATTTTTATTTTAGTAATTTTATTTATAAGCCTTCTCTGCTTAGTTCTATTATGAAAAAAATTAGTGCTTTTATCCCCATCCTTTAGCCATAATTCTCTAGATTTTTGTTTCCAATAAATTTCTTCCTTTGATGACACTTGTATTATGTTAATAGCTTCTTTTCTTTGTGATAGAGAAGATTATCCATACCATATTTAATTATATCATTATTGATTTGTATCATGGCATTTTCTAATGTGATTTTATTCTAAAAAATTTTACCAAATTTCGTTCTATTCCAAATTAATAAATTATTTTTTATTTTCTTTAATTTGCTAACTACTATGAATGTTTTGGAACCAGAAACATTTGTTTCTAACCACCAATTTGCAATTAAGTTTAAAATATTGTCATCCTTAAACCACATAAATTCAAACTTGAAAGGACATCTGGTGGGCTTACAATCTTCCAAGATTGTTAATTGAACGGGATAATGGTCTGATCCCGAAATAAGAAGGGTTTCTGCATTGAATTTTTTTGGGAGGTCCCTAAGATCCCCTTTGAGAAAAAATATGTCTAATTTTTCTGCGATGTTGTAGAATCCACATCTCTAATTGTTCCAAGTGAAGGAATCATTTATTGTTTTGATTTCCATTAAATTGCATTTTTTGACCCAGTCTCTAAAGTCTAAGGTTGCCTGAGAAATTGGCTTAATTCCTCCAGGATGGCATTGAAGTCGCCACCAAAGATACAAGTCTGGTCTGGCCATTCAAGCAAAAAAAGTTCAATTTCCTTCCAGATTCTCCTTTTCTCATTATTATAAGTTGGGCCATAAATATTGAAGAGGAGAAACTTCAAATTTCCTTTTATACTGTAAACCTGTCCACACATCCAATTATTTATTCTGATGAGAGTTGTGCTGGAGATTTCTCTTGGGTCCCAAATGAACCCTAAACCTCCAGAAGCCCCATAGGCTGGTTGTCCATCAAATTCCCTAATACCCAGTTTCTTATTGAACTTAGCTATTTCCTCATTATTAAGTTTAGTTTCTTGAATTAAGATGATTTTTGGATTAAACTTAGTTATGATACTTTTGATCATTAGTTGCTTGTGCCCCTAACATTCCAAGTTATTAGCTTCATGGTGCCTTGGGAAGGACCTTCCCCTTCCCAACATTAAACATAGAAGTTAGCTTAGTCTGACCTACCACTTCACCGACCTTAGCTCTTAATTCTGATAGGGATTTCCTTCCCATTTTCTTCTGGGTTTTAGCATAGTCAGGGGAACCCGAGCCAGCCATAGTTTCAGCTATACCTAGGGTCTCCTCCTAGGGACAAACATCTTGCCTATCTAAATCAACCATCATCTCCTCGATCTCATCCACCTCCATGGAGATAAATTCAAGAAGCTTAGCCAATGTTGATCCTTTTTGCAGGGCAAGTTCCTCTTTATCTGCAATTTCATCCATGAATTGTTCCATAAGGTCATTAACCACCTCATTACTAATATATTCCAGAATCATTTTGTTTTCTATTTCAATCCTATCTTGGTGCATCTTCTTACTTTCAAAATAAGAGTCCTCTGCGGTAGGGTTGGAGGGGGCAGAGTCCTATGAGGCCCCAAAAGGCACATACTCCATTAAGGAAAGATTCTCCCCACAAGGACTAGGGAGAACAGACTTAGGGGAACATACAATGGAGTTCTTTAGACGATTGAAGTAGTCTATATTAGAGAGAGATTGATTATGAATCTCCATAATAGTATCCTTGGGGGAAGCATCAATCTGCAAGGTGTCAGAGCCTAGAAGAATAGGGTGATCCACTAAATTAGTGGGGGGAAAAAGTGAAATAGAAGGCTTGGAGAGGCTACCTTCTGTTAACGAGATTGGGAATTGGACATAGGCTAGATGGGGTATTGGGAAGGAGAGGGGGATGACAGATGGAGAGAAGGTTGAGAAGGGGTGATAATGGAGGGGGGGACCTGGGTTGGTACTACCTTCTCGGCTAGGTTGAGGGATGGCAAGGCATAATCAACAATTTCACCTTCCTCAATATCTTGCATGGGGGGATCAAATTTAGCCTCCAGAATATCACCAGGGGATGTCAATTTCCTTGAGTTGTCATCAAGGATGAATCCCCCAACATTGGGGTTAAAAATGACAATAATTTTACTAGACTAGGGGGAGTGCTTTCTCCATCCACAATTGGAGTTTCTTGAATTTCATTGTTTGGAAAAATAACTTCTTTTGCTTCTATTCTACCTCTAACGATTTTTGACTTAATTAAATATATAGAATGGATTGTGATTAGCTTATTAGGTTTTAATGTTTGCTCACTAATTTTGAAGTTAACCAAGATCTTCACATCCGATGAATCCCAAAAAATTTCTTTCAAACCCTCAAAACCCCCCAAGAGATCACCAATTTTCTCTAGGTTGTGATCATGGATTAATTCCACTGGAAGGTTAGGCAATATTATCCATCTAGGCATAACTTAATTTTCAAAATCTTTTGGGGAAAAGTTAGGTTTCCATTCGAAAAACTTAAAACAATAGCCCTTAAAAAACCTAGGCTCATCATGTAACAACCGATTTTTCAATTCCATAGAGATGCAATAAATAAAAAGAAAATTATTTTTTAGGGAAGTTTTAGGGAAGTGATACTTACCTCGCCGCCAAAGGAATTCTTTTGCCATTGAATGATACTTTCAATAGGAGCTCCATAGCTACACCATTTGCCAAAGAGGCCTTTGTTTTTGCATTTGCCCCTTGTGTCATTTGTGTAATGGTTTCTAATAATGAGCATATGATGATCTATAGCTTGGCTAGGGGTAGATTTAGAACTTGGTGGCCCAAAGGGAAGATTCACAATGTTAGTTATGCCTTGGGGTAGTGAACTCAAGTTGTAGGGCTTAATTCCATGAGGTCGGGGGGGGCAAGGAAGGAGTCGGAGGTGGGCATTGCAGAGGCTTAGAGGAAGAAACGCTCGGGCCAAAAGCCTAATATCACACAATTTGCACCTATGGAGAAGTGAGGGGTGGTGTTGGTAATGGGAAGGATCCACAATCTTTTATTATCCACCAAACCCCTAGGGCCAGAGGGCACAAAATTCTTGTTGCGCCTTCGAGATGACTATCAACCAGCCCGAAACAAAGACCCCCTGAAAAATAAATTAGAGGTGGGAACAAGGCTCACTTGTCCCCACGCACGTACAACGACCCTAGAGGAAGATACGGAGCCAAAAGATGTAATATTCGCAAGACTATGGATAGCCTTGTTGGAAGGGGGGAACTTTGGAGCCTTGACCACATTCAACCCAAAATTATGATCCATATCATGTTGTCGAGCAATAGGGATATGATTGGCACCACTCGCATATGGAGGTGGATGAGAAAGGACATCAAAACAATTTGCAGAACCCACCGCATTAACATGAGCCACCATTGACTAGGCAGCCCCATGAGAATGCCATAATTTTTGCAGGGTTTTTGCTACATTTCTTTGCAATAGAGCCACATTTCTTCGTGATAGAGCCAAGTGTTTTTTTGTTATTTTTAACATTAAATTTTTTTTTATATACTTGTTATTTCTTTATATAAAAGTAAAAATTTAAATTTGACTTTTTAATATAGTTTATTTTTATTTCTAAAAGAATTCTTTTGTTGAATAACGAAACATAATTTAAATTGAGTTTATGTTGTACAATACATACTCTAACTTGTCTCTACACTATTTTGCATCTAAATTTGTAGTGTACAATAATGAGTATAAATACAAGTATATTCCACATTTCAATGAAAACCCAACACGAATTAGTTTTTTTTTCCTATGTTAATTCTTTTATTTCATACTAGGCGCAACCTTGACAATGCATAAAGTAAAACTCCATAGCTCATCTTGTAGAGTAAAAATAACGTCAATTGCTAGTGGGATTCACTCCATCCATTAACATCATCCCCTGATAAGGAATTTAATTCATTAGAAAATCAACATTATTTCTTGTAAATAAATGTATGAAATGGTCAAGGAAAAATAAAATCTTTGTCAAATATAGGTTATTTTGGTAAGCCATTTCTTATAGTTTTTTATATAAATTTTACTATATATTCAATACATTATTACTTACATTTTAAAGAACAAGCAAAGGCATTCTTAATTTTTGTTTTCATCATATTTGACCTTGAATTCAACATCATAGTATGTAGGAAAGAAGGATCAATCATGTAATTAATTTTGTTATTTTGTGTAATTAGTGATGAATATGTGTTAATAAATATATTAATATGATTATTTTGAATTAATTTATTGTGTCTAAGGCATTTAGGATTTACAATTGATAGGAATTTTTATTCATGCAAGACAACTAAAGCTATCATAATCATCTATGTCTACATAAAGTGCATTTAGTTGTCAATGGTCAATGTCCCAGTGTGACATGTCCAATAATTACATGCAAACTATTATCACCTAGATACATTTCCCCTCCATGAAACCATTATAGGAAGATAGTTTCTCCTTTTCAAGAGTCATATGATACGAAAAAAATGATTTAATTAAATAAATACCCTTTCTCCTTTATATATATATATATATATATATATCTCCCTCTCCCTCTACATCTCAATCTCTCTCCCTTATTTCTATCTCCTTACCTCTCCTTATTGCTCCATCTTTCTATATCTCTCTAATTATCCTCTACCCTCATTCTATTTTTGTCCCCTACCTCTATTTTCTTACCCCCTCTCTATCTCTCCCCTTATGGACCTCAATGTATTTGACAAATTTATCTAAAAAAGACCAAATTTTCTTAATCGACCTTAAACACCTATTCAATATATCCATGACAAACCAAAATGCAATTGCTAGTTAACATTAAGAGAGGCTATTACACTTCACCTCATGCTTTCATCATAGAATGTCTGCCCATATTAATAACTATTAATCCTTCAATAATATTACCTTAAAAAAATCTCTTATATAAAAATGAAATTAGAAAAAAGGAAAAAAGAAGGAAAAGTTTATACGATGCATGTTCACAACTTACAGAACCAGACAACTATATATTAAATATTAAATCATTCTTACGATCTAATTGTTGGTTTGTGAATTTTCACAGACGACTTTCTAGAACTTTTGGGAAGCAGCAACCCAATGCAATGGAATGAATATCAAGTCAGGTCCCCGTCAAAATTATTATCGTGAAAGTTGAAAGATGAAAGTTGTTCCAGACAAAAAAAATTATTTCGTTAACTGAAAAGCGAAAAGCAACCCTCGCCTGCTCCTACCTCAACATGCACACTATAAGCCCACAACTGATTGATTGAAAATAAACCTAAAACGAATGCTTCATAATTATTAGGTGCTTTGGTTTTTATTGATGAAGTTTAGGATTTAATACTTTCATACTTGTTGGTTTAATGTTCAATTTTTGTACAACTTTATACCAATAGTTATGACTTTAAAGTTGTTATTTTTTAGGATGAGTACCAATACTTGAATGAAATATATTCTTTGTTGTAAAAAACAACCAATCATGTGATGCCACATTAGCTGCACAAGTATTTGGGCATCTTTTACATGCTTATTGGTCTCACTATTTTTTTCTTTTGGCTGTTTTGGAAATTCTAGCAAAAAAAAATGCTGATGTGGCATCATATTTGATGATTTGGCCCTAAAACCTTATAAGGAGGGGACTTGCCAAGTAAGTTGTTGTAAAAAATTGAGAGTGATTTGAAATTTCCACGTAAGATTTTGAGAAGTTAAGGTGCACAACTATTGAGTCCTCCCCTAATTTTTTCATCATTCTTTTCTTTTTTGTCTATGATATATGATATATGTAGATTATGGAGTGTGATAACTTTTTCCTATTTACATTTTAATTAGTGAAGTTAAAATATTGACGTGTCAAATGTTGATGATGTCGTAAAACGATCACTATTACAAACCCCATATGGTGAAAACGCGTAGAACCATCGCCATCACAAAACCCATATGGGGAAGAACACGTAGAATCATCGCCATCACCACCATAAAAAGCAAAAAGTGTCGGACACGTGTTGATCAGATACACAAGACATTTTGTGAGAAGATCGGGGCTGACGAACCGATGGCTTTGTAAGGAGAACTTTGAACGCATAAAAGTAGAGACTAATATTAATAAACAAAGAGCGGGCAGATAATTCCTTCCACACATTTGTTTTACTGTTGATAGCGAAGATACCTTTTGGCTTTTAAGGCATGTTGAAAGGAACTTTTATCCAAAGATTCCACAAAGAAGATAATTTGTTCCATTACCTACCTTGTTTTGAGACGACATCAATTTTCTATTGTCAAATGATAAAATAATGTGGGAGGGGCTTTCAAGTTTGATTTGATTTGGTTTGTGTTGGAGTTTTTTTGGGAAAATTTATGTGTGTTTTAGATTTTATCAACAATTCATCATCAGAATGGAGAAAGATTTATTTCTTATTCTGATAATGAATTGCTGACATTGACTCTAAAAGTACACAATTTTTTTTCAGAAAACTCTTACCACATACTAAATGAATTGTGGAAAATTCATGCCTTTTAAAAATGATAGTTGTTGAGTTTTTATAATGTTTTTGATTAGAAAGCAGCCAAAACGGGGGTTGACCCGAGAGAAACAGACAAACCATTACCAGCACACACACCGCAGAAATACGATAGTTAGCCAACCCCCACTATAATAATCAAAAATAAAAACTACCTACCGCTATTGGATAACCCAAGATCGAAACCAATCTTGTCCAATAAGCACCATAACCAGCAGTAACCCATCATAATGTCATAACAATAATAACTGTTAAGAGTAGCAGTATTACTATGGAAACCAATGTTCCAGCGACATAAACTAAAGCAAAACGGAAGGAAAACAACCATACAACTTAATTATTAGCATCCATGTGCTTGGAGAGCATGAGACCAATCCAGTCATCAGCCAAGAACTGAAACCGTTCCTTAGTGGTGTCGCTACCCATCCCTTCCAGGTTCGTTTTTTCCTGTTGAACCAAGCACAGAGAGGTAGCAGACGAGTGCATAACTTTGACAACGAATTTCCCAATCTTGTTGACATAGGACTCCAGGTGCTCCAGCTTTTTCTTAACACCCATAAGATCTTCAGAGATATCCTTGCAGCCTGAACACTGCTCCTCTTTCTTCTCCCCTTCATCCATAACAGTCTTCCCGCCATCAGAGTGTCTACCATCATCCTCTGAGGTGTGGTGTAGGGGAGAGTTGGAACGATGGGAGGTGTTCTTAATATCCTCCATGATGGTCTCCGAGTTGGGGACGTTGGTGCCTAAATTAGAGGAATATGTGTCCTTCGTGGCCTCCATATCCTCCTCCCCCTTCTCACTTTCTGCTTTCTCACAACCATTTGCTTCATCTTGGATTTGTTTCTATGGAATCTGCGAGGGGTGATGCCCTCCTCAGCATCAGACTCAACAAGGAGGATTTTGGGCTCATTTTTAGGTTTCTTGGAGGTGGGTTTCACAGCAGAAGGGTTGCTTTTATTTTTTTCCCCAATTTTAAGGGGACCAGGGGGGCCTTGGTCAAGGGATTGACAGGGAGTCATAGGATTTTTCAAAGATTTCTTGGGTTCTTTTTTAGAGCCTTCAGGGGGACCCATAATGGAGGGGGCGGGTTGAACCGAGATAGGTTTAGGAGGGCAGAGGGCCTTATGAAAGTTGTAAAGCCTAAACATCAACCCCTGGTGGAGGATGGTAAAATTACCCTCTTTGCTCATACAATTGCGGACATCTTTAACAGTAGACTCCAGAGAATGTAGCAGAAAAAAAGGAAAAGAAATGGTGTCACGGTTACAGAAATGGTTTAGCAGCGGAAAGTGATAATAGTAGAACACTCCATACCTTCCCTTGAGGGTGAAGTGTTTCATTATGACTTTGTAAACTTGATCCCATGGGTAGGTTAAACATTCCCTGTTGAAGCCTCTATGCATTCTGGTCGGTTCCTCGCCTTTTTTGAAGAAGCTGTTCATGTTGTTTTCATCCACAACCCTACTTGTTTTCTTCCATTTCCTTCCTTCAGTGGAGAGGCCCGTAGCCTGGGAAATAACTTCTTCATTGATTTTAAACGAAATGTCTCCCATGACCACCCTCCTATCCTTCCAAATGTTGACAAATTGCATGGAGAGGTTTTTGTCGAATCCCTTCATGGCTTCCATGAACGGGATGATTCCTCCTTCCTTAGCATATGTTCAGACACACGGGTCGTTGCGAAAATAGTCATCAATTATGTCCGGCTCAACCCCGACTAAATCCCTACCTATACTGGCTTCCTCCAGAGTGATGTTGAGATTCAGCACAGACCTGATAGGAAAAATGCAAAGAGGAGAACCAGAGCTGAAGTTAAGAAAAAACAAACGATAATTAGCTAAAATGAATTGCAAGGTGTAATAATGATTTTTGGTGCTGTTTCCCAAGAGTTGCATCTGCCAGCTTCGGGAAGCATGCAAAGGGACACCTCTAGAGATCTCCACTAAAGATCATCATTATGGCGAGTAGTAAGGTTCCAATTAATGTAATAATTAGTGTCCTTGCAGTTGTTAATGATTATGAGTTGGCACTCCAACCCGTCGATAATGTAGGAATAGGTGGCTAGCCAAGCCAGCATCGGGCATAGAAGGTGGGGATCACAATAAGCCAGAAAGGAGAAGGCTGCCCAATTTGAATTTGAAATTCCCGCTAGCAGCATAGCATAGCTTCCGGCCCAAAGCAACCTATTGGAAAAAGGAAGTTGGCACTTCATTGTTGATAGAGGCAATTTGATCAGTCTCAATAAGGTCCTTCTGCATGTCAATAAGAGAGCCTAGGTGCTTCCAGCACCTCATTCCTTTTATCTCTAGCCCTGTTGCAGCCAGAGAGTCCGCCACCCCATTCCCCTCTCTGAAGGTATGCTAAATTTTAAAATCTTCCAGCCAGATGATCATTGACTAGGATGTCTTTGATAACATTTTTTATTCTCCAACAGATCCCTAAGGCACCTTTCGTAGCCTCAATAATCAGTTTCTTGGCTTTGGTGCTTAGGGCCAGCTTCAGCCCCCCAAAAAGAGCAAGAGCCTCTGCCATTTTGCTCAAAACAAAGTCAAAATTCCCAGCATAGGCCAAGACCAAGTTACCCAGGCTATCTCTAATAATTCCACCTCCTACCGCAGAACCACTATGAACAATACCATCAAAATTGAGCTTGAGCCAATGGGGGGGGATGACCATTTGGTATTAATCCTCTCCATTTTTTTTGAATTGTCATATCTAAGGAAGCTATCTAGCAACTTCCAATTTTGAATCCACCTCCGGTCTAGAGCCATAGGGCTAGCATTCGGGGTTCTCCACTTGCTGATGATGGCGTTTTCCCTAAGGTAATTTTTCAGCTAAGTCAGCCACCCTGTCAACTGAGCTGCTGGTGTCATGGAAAATCCTATTATTTCTTTCCTTCTAGATATGCCAATAGACATGGGGAGGAACGAGTCTTTAAAAAAGAGTGACTAGTAGGTGAGCAAAAGGGCACTTCCAGTTGCTGACAAACTACTGGAAATATTTCGAGAAAGTCCAAGACAAATTAAATTTCTAAAGCACTTTGTGCCAAACCCCAGAAGCAAAAGGGAAATGGATAAAGAGGTGATTTATGCTTTCCTCTGCACCACTACACATAACACATTTGTTGGCAAGCATAAAACCCCTTTTCTTCATATTGTCAATAGTGAGAACCTTCCCATGAAGGGTTGTCCACCAGAAGAAGTTGATTTTAGGAATGAGCTGAGAGTTCCAAACTTCGTTCCAACTGCAACAATCATTGACGGTGGCAACCAAGATATTGTAGGTCGATTTAATGTTGAAAGACCCCGAAGGATTTGCAGTCCAAACAAGTTTATTAGTATGAGTGAAATAGGGAATCCTGATCCCCTTTAGGAGTGATTACAGTTCTTGAGCCAGATGAATCCATTGAGGGTTATTTCCCAGACTGTAGCAAGCCTTAACCGGTAGCGGAAGGGAGAGATGTAGTTGCTCACAAGGGAGCCAATCGAATCCTTCAGAGGGATTAACATGCAATTGAATCCAAAGGAGGCAAGGGGTCTGTCCCCAATCTAGTTGTCCTCCCAAACTCTATTTTTCTGACCACTCCCAACTTGCCACTTTAGACCTTGCTTGAGAAGTTTCCTGTTCTTAACAAAGTTGTCCCAGATTTTAGATCCAGGAGGGACCTCATTTGAAGATAGAAGGGAGGGGAAGAGGGTGTGGTTGAAGTACTTGGCCCTCATAATCAAGCTCCAGTCACTTTTTCCCTTCATAAGGATCCATCTGATTTTGGTCAACAAGGCTTTATTTAGATTAGAGATTTTTCTAATCCCAAGGCCACCCATTCTCTTAGGTTTGCAAACCTTTTCCTAGTTGACTAAGCTGATTTTGGTTTTCTCCTCCAAACCCGTCCATAGAAAGCTTCTTTGGATTCTCTTGATTTTTTCAACCATAGAATTGGAAATCTTGAAAAGAGAGAGAAATTAGAAAGGGACACCTTGAAGGGAGGCCGCCAGGAGCTGGAGTTTACCCGCACTACTCAAAGTTTTTCTAGACCACCCCACGAGTTTCTTTTGCATTCTTTCAAGGATAGATTCCCAAAAGAGGGGGGGTGACCTCCTTGGTAGTGAGGGGGAGACCAAGGTAAGAATCAAGGAGATTAACAACACTACAACCCATGATTTGGATGAGTTTACCCTAGAGGACTCTGTCTGTGTTAAAGACTTAAACCTTGCTCTTGTAATAGTTAATCAGTTGACCAGAGGCTTGAGCATACTCTTCTAGTAGATGCTTCCATGCTTTAGCCTCAATAACCAATGAAAGGCCGAACAGGAAGGTGTCGTCCACAAATTGTTGTATAACCATAGGGGGGAGAGTGAAAGCATCCTTAACCCCTGAGATTTTATTGGTCCCGACAAGATTGGAGAAATTCTTACTTAAGACTTCAACTACCATGATGAACAAATAAGGTGAGAGAGGGTCTCCCTGATGAAGCTCCTTCCCAGCCTTGAAGAAGCCCCAAGGGGTGCCATTGACAATCACCAAATAGTGAACACTTTCCACTACCATCCTAATAATGTTGATAAATCTTTCCTGGAACCCCATCTTAGAAAGGACCGCTTACATGAATTTCCAATTAACCTTGTCATAAGCCTTAGAGATGTCAAGTTTGAGAGACATACCTGGGTTGCGACTTTTTTCCATGGAGTGAATGACCTCATGAGTAGTAATGATAGCATTAAGGATCTACCTGCCCATAAAAAAAACTCTTTGAGAGGGACTGATGCATTTATCTAGGAGGGGTTTGATTCTGTTGACAATAACTTTAGAGAAGATTTTGTAAATAGAGTTACATAGGCTGATGGGTCGATAGTTAGAGATAAGTTTCGGATCAGGAACTTTAGGCACCAAAACAATGAAGGTGTTATTCAATTTCTTCAGTAGTTTACTAGTGCGAATGAAGTCCCTAATAGAATTAGTGAGATCATACTTCACAGTTTCCCAAAAAGTCTAGGAAAAAGTCGGGGGGAAGCCGTCAAGTCCGGGGGCCTTAAAGGCAACCATAGAAAAAACCGCGGCTTTGATTTCATCATCAGTCACACGACTTATTAACCACACATTATCAGCATCATCCAGGACTTGAGGAATGAGACTGAGGAGTCTATCACTTATTTCAGTAGGTTCCCTGATCTTATCATTCGAGTAGGCATTAGCAAAGTGAAAAGAAGCCCATTGACCAATTTCATTATCCCCCACCATTTCCTCATTTTTGTCATTGAGGATCGACCTGATAGTGTTCCTCCTTTTATTCTTTGAGGCTGATCTGTGAAAGAAAGGTATTTCTATCCCCCTCAGCTAACCATTGGATCCTGGATCTTTGCTTCTAATAAATTTCTTCCAAATTCATGATTTCTTTCCACTTGTGTCTCCATCCTTCTTCCTCTATATGGGTGGCCCTAGACGAACTCCCCTCCACAATGGTCTTCTGGAGGCAATCCAACTTGGTTTCAACCTCCTTTTTTCTCTTGAAGATATACCCAAAGGAAGAGAGGCTCTAGGCTTTTGCCTCGCTTTTGATAATTTCCAACTTTTTAGAAATTCTGAACATAGCCGACCCTTGAACAAGGGAGTTCCACCAGTTTTGTATGCATTGTTTGAAATCTGGGTGGGAGTGCCACATAATCTCATACCTGAAGGGTGAGGGACTAGAGGTCAGCTTGTCAACCCAGGAGAAGAGGATTGGGGAGTGGTCTGAGATAGTGCGTAGGAGAGATAACAGTGAGGAACTAGATCCCAAGTTCCATTTGGCAGAAATCAAAAACCTATCCATCCTAACCTAGATGAGATTGGAGCATTTTATATTGTTAGACCAGGTGAGTTGGTTCCCTTGGAGGTCAAAATGAAGTAATTCATTATTTCTGATGAAGCCAGCTAAGTCAAGAATGCTCTCACTGTAGTCTGTTAGGCCTCCAATCTTCTCTAAAGGGTAGAGGGGGGTAATGAAATCCTCGACTAACATAACCAACTCCTCCTTATTGTTAGTTAACAAGGAAGTGATTTCCTCTCAGATTCAAACCCTTCCATGTCTGGTATTGGAAGAATTGATATTAAAAAAGACCCAAGATAAGTTATTCAGAATGAACTTGGTGGGAAGAAATTTGTGAGAAGAGCCAACTGCAATACCATCTAGCTTTCTCTTATTCCAAAGGGTAGCAATTCCTTTGGAGGAACCATCCACCTCTCCATAATGAAAGGCAGCACCTGACCATAAACTATCCACAAGCATAGAAAAATTTTGGTAGCTCATTTTCACCTCCTGGATAAGGATGATATCAACTCTATTGGTGAGTATGCATTGTTTAAGAGCATACTGCTTTTGAGGGCTGTTTAAGCCCCTTAAATTCCGAGAAAGGAACTTCATGTCTTTCTCCTTTGTGTTGTCTCCAGGGTTAATTGCCTTCCACTAGTAATTTCCCTAGCCATTACCTTAGTTTTGAGGGTCCACTCAAAGGTTCTTCCTGCTTTAGAGTCGTTACCCACATCCGCCTTCTTATTTCTCCTAGTTTTTTTCTTTGGTTCCTGTCATTCTCCCAAATCTTTGTCCGCCGGTGAGGACTAGGCAAGACGACTACCAAAAGAAAGAGCAGTGATATCCCTGGAGGATCTAGTAGTAGACAAGGAGGTTGGATCCAACCTGATCCCAACTGTGGGCGAAGCCCCCGCGCAAGTGCTCCAGATATTCCTCCCACAACTTCCCATTGGGTTGGGTAGCAGGTTCACAATTGTTGGTGGAGTGGAGGTAATGAGATCTATCTTCTCCATGCTAGTCACCTCCACCATGGGACCTTCTTGATCAACCTTTTCTTTGGGGATCTCTCCTTCTTCCAGCTCCGACACCAAGCATCTCCTCAAGGGGGTAGGGGTCATCTTGAAGTTGAGGGTAACTATCATGTTAAGAATACTAGCCAAGAAGGGGTAGCCCTCCTCAGAGGTGTCTTGGGGCCCTGTCTTTTCTATCAGATCCTCAGTTTGAGCCACAAGGACGACAAATTCTCCATCAAAATTCTCAGTAGTCTCCCCACTAACAATACCAATCTTAGCAGTCTCCTCACTAACAATACCCAGGGACGACAACTTCTCCTTCAACTTTTCCTCAGGCTGTTGAGGAGTCGGGCAATCCACAATAACATGGCCATGTTTACCACATTTTTTATAATACAGAGAGGCGTTCTCATAGACTATTGCCTATGTCCATTTGCCCCATTTAGATTTGAGGGTAATGAAGTTAGGGAGGGGTTTGTTGACAGCCACATTCACACAAATGCGAGCATACACCAATCTGGATTTCTGCATTGTCACATTATCGAGAACAACAAACTGACCGAACGAGTTACCAATCCACTTGAAGATGGTATCATCCCAAAATTCAAGGGGGAGGCTAGGGAGTCTAATCCACACGGGCGCTAGTCTAAGGAGGTCCACACTTGGGTCAAACCCAGACTTCCACTTGGAGAGAGTAAGGCAATGCTTACCATAAGACCATGTACCAGACATAACATGAATGAACTCTTCCTCTATAGTGAATCTAAAAAGGAAAAGACCGCCAGGCATGGCAAAGACAAAGACACTACCTTTGGATCTCCATCTAGAGCCCACCCATCTTCTAACCATATCTATAGTGGGTCTGAAGGCTAGGAGCCTTCCAACCAGCCAAAGGTTGAGGGATGAAGCAATGTTATCAATGATTCCATTGGGGAGGCAAATCTCGGGCCCCTCCTCACCAATAGTGACTTTTGGCTGCACCATCTGACGTTCTGGCTTGGAGTTCCCCCAAAGGGCACCTTTCCTGAAGTTCTCTTGAGCTTCCCCAGAAAAAGGACCCACCTCCTGAGTCTTAGGGTCCTTTTTGGAAGAATCCACGTTGGGGGCCACCAGAGGAAGCTTCGCGAGGCAGGGAACCTTGTGTAGGATTTCGTTGCAAGCATCCACAAAGGGAGCCAACCCATCTCCTTGGGATTGTAGCACAAGAGCCAAGTCTAGACAAATCTGCAGGTCAGTCAGTGGAGGGTTCGGGTCCAGGGAGGATAGGCCCTCCCCAGCAGAAACACCTAGCATTCAAAAAATTGTAAGGTTACATCTCTTAGTATTAAAAAAATAAAATAAATGGTGATATAAGTATTGTGTTTCTTAATTACTTGAGAGACATGAATATACAATGGTAGCACTATAGGAGCTCAACACATTCTTGAAATAAAATTAAAAATTTAGTAGTGGGTGTCATATACTCATGTTCTTTAAGCTCACACTTCTTCTCTTGCTCCAAATTTTGTATTTCTATTTGTATTTACATATTGCTATAGTTGGAACAAATAATTTTTAGTTGCAAGAACTCTTTTAAAATTTTAAATGAATAGGATATTTCTCTCAATTGTGCTACATAATATCTAGTAGCATTAATACAAAGCTTTATCTAGCCAATATATATTTATGTATTTCTAGATATGTGTATGTTCATTTCTTTGTGTCTTTGTACATATGTATCAATACATAATTTTATGTGTCCATGCACGCACACGCACGCACGCGCGCGCACATACACACACATACATATATATATATACACATAAATATATGACCTATTCAAATATCTTTTTTGTGTGTGCAACTTCAAATACAGATAGTTATGTATTTGCACACATAAAAATATCCATATGTGTGTGTGTGTGTGTTCATTTCTTTGTATCTTTGTACATGTATATGAATACATATTTTAATGTGTGTGTGCATATTGTTCAAATATCTTTATCATATACATATATGCATAGAAACAATACAAAAGATGAATGCATTTATACATTCATATATATATATGTGTGTGTGTGTGGGGGGGGGTGGATACATATCACTAAAGGCTTGAACTTTTATTGTTTTCCCTCTTTCCATTTTCTATTGAAGTTGGCATGTGTTCTGTTGCTACAAGTTTTACATTTCTAATTGTATTTCTATATTGTTATATTTTAATATATATGCATGTCTATGTCTGTGTGGGGGGGGGGGGGGGGGGGGCAAATACATATAACTAAAGGCTTGGAATTTTATTGTTTTCCCTATTTTCATTTGTTGTTGAAAATGTCTTGTGTTCTATTGCTACAAGTTTTACATTTTTGATTGTATTTCTATATTGTTATATTTCAAAGAAATAATCTTTGTTTGGAAATAACCTTTTTTATAGTATAATATTTAAGCTATTTGTCTTCATTGTGCTTCAATATTTTGTATGACTTACTATGGTTCTCTATAATTATAGTGAATACTCATACATTGGAAACTTATTACATTTGACTGGCTCCAAACTTTGTTTTAACAAAAATAAAAATGTGCGGTTTTGTTATATAGTAACTATACTCATGAGTTCACATGAATTCTTTTTTTTGATCGATAACCAAGATAGTATATTGCTTAAAAAGGGAAAGATTACATCCATAAAGTTGTCCAACAACCTACCACTACATCGGGTCTTGCCCCTACAAAACCATTAGAACCCAAGAAAGACACCGGACCTACAAGTCCTACCACTTCAAAAAGCCACCATACAAACATACTTCCCCACCCAAAACCCGACAAACCCAAGGGACCTACCTAACAAAACCAACCCAGGGCCTCTTCCCTTGAGAAATTCGGAATGCCCTGGCTGGTGCCTGCCACATGAGTCTCCCTCTCACCACCTGGCATGGTTCCCGGCCTGCCATCTCGAAGCAAGCTTCGCTCCACCACCTTCGCATGCTTCTAAGGAATCTGATGATGGATCAGTGGCCTCCCATCTTCATCCAATGGAGCCTCCAACCTGATTGGGGTCTTCTTACCATGTATTTTTTCTCTTTTCGTTGGTCCCAATTCTCGCACAAAATTCACAACTTCCCTCCACCCCTTTCTTGCATCCTCTAGCTGGATTTTCAAAGGTCAAGAAGCCGACCAGATCACGAACGAATGCACGCCCCCCATCTCCTCACCAATCCTCCACCATGGTTCTTGCAGCATCTTCAAACCTTTGCCAATTTCTGCACGAGCCACCACATCTTTCAACCCGCCTGACCATTTAGGTCGCAGCACCTCCTCTGTCAACCCACCCACAGTCAAGGCCAATGCAAAGAACAACAATGAGATGTCTAGATTAGTTTGAGGGAGACAATTAGACACCAAAAATTCCTCCCCAACCATCCAACACAATGCCCTCCAAAACACATCCTCATCAAGCCTGAAAACATTCAATAACCTATTGCGCCACGAAATGTTGGCATCTGACTGTTAGTCGACAGAGAGAAATTGGCCTCCATCCTACCTCTCCCCCTTGTCCAAAACCCGCACACACTAACAAAGCCAATACCAAAAACTGTGAAGTGCCAGGAAACCAAGAGCTAAGGCCCTAAAATAGGCAGTGCCACCACAAGAAATAATAACTCCACACGTAGCACCTCAAACCAAGCATCATCACCTGATCAGCCCACTGATAGCCTCCATCATCACTCCTATGCCGCCAATGCAACTTGCTACAAGATCATAGATCACAATCCACGAGGGACATCAATTCCCACATATCCAGTGTCAAAATCAAATCACACTAGGCTCAAAACCACAACTCGGGTTCTATTCCCACATTTTAAGCAAATCACCAAAATCATGAGGACATACATTTCATAGGTCCTCAAATAAATAAAAGTTGCTATCCAAAGAACCATTTTCTCCCACATTCAAAATCTTGTCAGCCTCTACATTTGCTTCCCTGAGAACATGTGACACCTTGAAATCTTCAAACCCACAAAGAAGGAGATTCATTCTTCTAATATGTTTGTCCAGTTGCCATGCCTCCATGCGACCCCTAGCTATCCCATTCACCACAATCTGAGATTCCCCCTCTAGGTGAAGTTTCTTCACTCCCAAATTCTTAGCCAGAAGAATGGCTTCAATAACCGTTTGACACTCGGCTTCATTGTTCAAACCATCCACCAACCTTTTAGCCCCAATGGCTAGAGTGTTTCCACAATTGTCCCAGGCTATGACCCCAACTCGTGAGACCCTGGGATTCCCCCTTGAAGCACCATCAAAATTGATCTTAGTCCAATCCTTATCTGGAGGATCCCACTCCTGTCTTATTTCACCCTTCCTATGAGGATTATCCCTCAAAAGCTCATTACCGGGCCAAGTTCACATGAATTCTTATATATATGTAGCTTAATATATTTGTGACAAAAGAAAAAATTAGAAAAAAGTAATTTTTGCTCCCTTTATTTCTATCTATTTGCATTTACATATGTATCTTTAAATCCATCTTAGTGTATGTACAAAAAATCTCATACACTCTTTCCCAAGTTTATTTAAGCATATTTGTTGTTACATAATTTCATTTGCAACTTCAAACACACATACTTATGGTTACACACACACATGCATGCCTAGACATATACATATATCTATATGTATTCATTTGTTTATGTCTTTGTACATATGTATGAATATATATTTTTATATGTCTATGCATATCCATGTATATAGATATTGTAAATTGGAAAATTGGGAGCTTAGAAAATTCTCCGCGTGGAAAGGGAAAATTCACTAAGTTCAATTTTCACTTGAGGGGGACTTTACATTCAAAAGAGGGGTTGAATCTACTAGATCCAATCCTAAATAATGTAAGGACTGAATACTAAGTAGATTGGTTGTGTTTGGAATGTAATTGACCATATTTTGTAAGTTGATTAATTGAATTAAGACTAAGTGCTGGAAATGAAGACAAAGTATGAGAAAATAATGAGCTATAGATTTGGGATTCAGTTGTGCACTTGGATCTGAGAAGTTTGAGTTGACTCAAAACTGCTCCACAAAATCGGACAAAATTTGTAGGGACCGTGTGTCCAAACAGGGGCACACCCAAGTTGGTCCTCTAAAATTTCCAAGCATCAAAAAGGATTTTTATGTCTCTGCAAATAAAGCTCAATTCCAAAAGTACAGTTGCACACCTTCTTTCTGCACAAAGAAGGAAAGGGAAATGTGTTGGGAATAGGGGTTTGCCTTCAGGTCAAACCCCAGATTTAGAATTAACGAAGTGGTTGAAATAATGTAATTGAAATGACTAAAAGTAGAAATCCTTCTCTTTGAGGGGATGTTGAATTTTTTGAAAATGAAATGCTTATACTTCCTTGTGAAGTTTTTCTTGCCTCCACAAGGGATTATGATTTCATGAAGTAGAATGCTGATCTCCTCTTCAATACTTGAAATCTTGACTCTATCGCTACTCCAAAGCTTGAAGGAAGACTGGAAATGCTCAATTTCTCTTGAATGCTTGAAGACCTCTTATGTGCGTTAGATTATGGATGTCAAATGGGAGGGGAAATCCCTCTTATATACTTGCTAGTAGGGTTAATTGACTGATTTTTTGAATTGAGTCGGTAGAGGGAGGATTTTACCGCTACAAATTTGAGTTAGGTCAGGGGGAGGGGATCAAGATAGGTCCCCATTAAGGGGGGCCGAGGTGCCATGCCTTGGTCCTAGTGAGGACTAGGATGCCACACCCTGGTCCTACCCTATTTTGGGGCAAGATCAAGGTGCAAGCATAGTGCATTGTTGAGTTGCAAGGTGTTTTTGATGTGCATGAGCATATTTAAGTCTTCGATCAGGCTGAGGGGGCAAACACTAAAGCAAAGACCCAAATGCAGTCAAAAATTGCGAGGGGTGCAATTTTAGGACGTTACATTTATCCCCCACTTTAGTGGGAGTATGAGATTACGTAAATACTATCGGTAAAGTACAAGGAATTCAGATTGAAAGACTTTCACCACGACAAGGAGGCAAGATTCAACAAGCCCCTAGTGTACTTTAGGATCTTACAAATTTGATGATAAGATAAAAGGGAAGATCGTGAGAGAGAAAGAGAACCATGACTACAACTAGTAAGGTTCTCTTACCATGAGTCATGAAAAGAAGCACCAAAAATTACAAAGAAAAGACAAAGTTTGCTAAATAACTTAAAAGTATCGAGAGAGAATCATGAGCAAAGTGTATGCCCCCATGTTAAAGTGATTGTGTACGCCTTGCTGAGAGAAATTGCTTTAAGGTTGGATACGACCAAAGAAGAAAAGCATGTTATTGCAATAATTTAGCCCCGAAGAGAGGATAAATCAAAGGATAATAAACACAAAGCACAAAACATGAGGTGGTTTCACCTAACTTTGGAGTTATTATGCTTTTTATGATACCTCATGTATATCATGTATATATATTGATGAATACTAAGAGGGGGGGGGGAGTGAATTAGTATGCCAAAAATCTTTGCATTAAAACACTTACACAGTCTAAAGATAAACCGGTAAAGCAGTCTGACAATCAAACCGGTTATCACACATACAAACCAAAATGTGAATAAAACATTCATCCACAAAAGCAATACAACCATAACACAAGATATTTGACATGGAAACCCAATTGGGAAAAACCACGGTGAGATGGAACTCACAAGTCACTATCTGCAGAATAGAAACCAGACCGATTAAGGTCTTACAATGTTCTTTACCAGAATAGATCCTGTTAGGAATCTCAATCTCTATTAGGAGATAAGTCCGATTAAAGACTACCTTGTTAGAGGATTTTAGATTCACATGTGTGAACCACCTTGTTAGAGGATTTTACAAAGGCTTTGAGGCCTACCTGGTTAAGGGCTATAGACTTGTCAAAGATGTGAGTAATCAACAAGTGTTTGATCTATCTACTAGCACAAATTGCTTGGTTAGATCCAGTATTGCTCACAGCTAATGCATTCCAGCATTACTTTAGTCTCCTCTATCTCTCTCTCAATTACAACTCGATCTTCTTTGATAAGATCGCTCTATACTTCCACCTTAAACCCTAGCTCAACATAAACCCTATTCGCAACTTCTTCAAAAACACAAAAACCCTAGACATGATGTCCTTTTAAAGGAATCTGATTTCATGTCGGTCCAATAGGATTACATTACAATTTCCTAGGTTCAGTGAATCTAGACATACTCAGTAACACGACACAAGAATCACTGTCAATGTGTTGGGACCGTCAAACAATTGGTGGATTGGTAACTCATCATAGAGTGTTACCGGTTCATACAAAATGTCGGTTGCCGGTTTGACAAAAATGAAGACTGGTAAGAATGTGTTTTTCTGCTTTGCTTCCTCGTACCGCTTGTGATCTGCGAACCACTTGGGTCGACATGCCGCTTCAGACCAAGAAACACATTCTGCAAAATCACCACTAGTCTAAAGACTAGAATACAACATACTGGTTGGAATAAATACCGGTTGAGCATGAGCTCATACATATAAAGGGGATCTCAATACAAGTGTGTGTCCATCAATGACAATCACAACATAAACATCAAAAATGCCAACATATATATGCATGGAATCATCCTAATCCCTCAAAGAAAGGAAACCACCATGATAGAAGGGAACACATGTGTCTTTTGAGTCAACATGGGAGAGACCAAAAGAGATCTCAACACTTTGCATCATCCTCAAGTAGAGAAGACTAGAGATGACAAATAGAAGATTAAGGAGAACAAGTAGAAGAATGTCACAAATAAGCAAGAGAGGAGAGAGATAAAGAATCTATGATGCTAATCAAGCTAATCAAGCATGCCATCCTCACCTCGATCTTTCTGATCATTATTTTGTGAAGGTGGACAACATGTAAGAGGAGCCACATCGAGCATGGTAGATAGAGCTATCACAAGTTCCAAACAAGGACCACACTCCAATGCTGAGTCACTTTGTTCATTACTGGGAGCTAGGATTAATTCTTTTAAAAATTTTGTAGATAAATCATTGTCAACATCAACATATTTATATTCATCATCAGAAATATTAGGATCAACATATTCATCACTATGAATATTTTTGCCTATTTCTTCATCAAGATTAATAAGAATAGGAGATCTAATAGGAATATAACTTGAACCATCATTTGTTTTAAGTATTTTGCATCTTGGAGAATTAGATTGAACATCTTGTTTAGGAGAAAATGGAATCATGTCAACTATTGGTGTTTTAGGAGAAGAAATGGTTTGAGAAGCAGCTTCACTAGCTCTAGCACAACATCTTCGTCAGTGTTCTCTCACACAATGGTTTCATCTAGTTTTGGTTGAAGGTTGAGAAGGTTTAGGTTCATCAAATATAGGATTCATCTCTTCTTTTAGGGAAGGATGAATGGCTGAGGTCTTTTAGGTTGGATAATAGGAGAGGCCAGTTGTTTCTCTCTATAAGATGAAGGAGGAGGAACCACACACATAAAGGAGGAATGTGAGGTGTAGGAAGGAGACTGGGTCAATCATGAGGAGGAGGGATAGGTCTAACCTTAGGAGGAATAGATTGTTGTTTAGGAGGAAGAGTTTTTCTACCTTTGGGAGGAAGAGTGGACTCATCCATAGGAGAAGGAATAGATTCTTCTTTAGGAAGAAAGATATCTCTTTTCTTAGGAGAAAGGATACTCGTCTCTTTAGGAGAATGAATAGGTGCCTCTTTGGGAAGAAGATTATTTCTTTCTTTAGGAGGAAGAATAATATTATCCTCAAGAAGGGGTATATTATCATCAAGAGGAATGGTAGGTATTGGATTTCTAGGTTTACTCAATGACAAATCATTTCATTTTTCTAGTTTTGATGTGATCTAAAGAGAGCATCACTTATAGTTTGAAGAGGCTTGAATTATTTGAAACAAAAATAAACAAGACAAACATCTCTATGCCTCAGTGTAGGTTGAAATATGCTATGATTTTATCATTATGAGGAAATTTCAAACACTTGTGAATAGTAGAAGCAATTACTTTCATGGAAGAGAGTCAAGTATGTCCCAACTTCACACGACATTGATCAGATGTAGGAATAATAACAAATTGAACATCTAAGCATTTAGTGTTGACATCAATAGGAAGTGTTATAGAACCAATAGCAGGACAAGAGAATCTATCATAAACCTTAACTGTCACATCAGTATCATCATATATTACTTGATGCAACTACAAAGTATAAAGAAATTCTTCATTTATCACGTTAACCATCCAAGCTCGAGATCAATAAGCACTCATCTAGTGGGTATACCTTTGACTTTTGCACTTATGTATAAAGTGCCATCAGGTGCCTTAATGCTCTCACTAGGATCAAATGTTATGCACAAATCCTTTGGAGGTTCTTGTTGATCTACAAGGCTCACCATAGTATTAGTTTCAAGGGTCACATCATTGGGAGAGAAAGAAAGATGGTTATTCTCAATCACATTAGTGGAAAGGGATGGTAAAGGATCAGTGAAAATTTGAAGGTTTTGATTAGGAGGAGCTATGAATATGTTTCCTTTATCATTCATACTTGCCACAGATATAGTATTGTTATCAATCAATTCTTGAATCTTACTTCTCAATGAAAAATGTTTTTTAGTATCATGACCAGGTTGATGATGGTATTGACAAAACGATTTAGCATCAAAGGGGAAGTTGACTTAGATGGATCAATTGGTTTGAGTTGGGGAAATTTTAACACATTCCTTTGTATTAACTAAGACATAATGCTATGCAAAGATTCATTCAAAGGAATAAACTCTTTTTCTCTTTTAAAGAATTTAGACAAAGGAGACACACCTGAAGTGGCCGCTACTTGAATGTTGTTGTTGTTATTATTGAATTTGATGAATCCTTTGTTTGGTTTGAACTTTGAAAATGGTTGTTGAGCACTATCACCCTTATCACACGAAGCCATGGAAGAAGATGATTATTCCAATTGACTCACAGTTGTAAGGAAACTTGCAACCAACTTTATGACAATTTCCACATAACCCAATTGAGATCTTAATCAAATCAATGCATAGAATCCACATACAAAGAATAAAAAAGATACTCATAAAAGTGTGACACAAGATATATCCTGGGAAAACCCTCATGAGGGAAAAACCTAGTCTCCAAAAGCATCATCCACCATGTATTATCAACAATGCGTCCATTACAATAAAACCATGGAAAGCCTTCGAAAACCTAGCCATAACCAAGAACTCCATGTGACCAAGCATGAATCCACACATCCCATGCCATGCTTCCTCCTTCACAAATGCTAACGTGACTAACTGACCAACCTGAACAAATACCCTTGTGGTTGCTTTTATAAACACAAGCTCCCACAAAACCACCAAGTAGTATTACATATAAAAAATGTGCCCAAAACCATGTGACAATAAAACATAATATTTTCCTACCTACCCTTGAACCACATTTAATATTGGGTACTTCATCATAATTGCATTCCTCAATATTAAATAAATACAATATAATAATACCAATGTATCAATACAACTCATCAAGTGGTTACAAGAATATTCCAAGGGAATCTCTACATGTTGCACGCCCATCTAGGTGCTCCTAGGTGCAACAATACAATAGATATTACAATATAATTCCATGTCCACCTCACAAAATAACACCATTTTACCAACAACGGTCTGTTGATAATTGTGAAGTACTACGCACAACTACGGAAAGGAAGAAAAATCAATTAAGAGAAGTTTATCCCTAATATGTTTTTGTAAATTAGCAATGAAAATATTTTGAATATCTTGATTAGGCACAGGAAAAGAAATCTGAGAATACAAATGCTTATATCTAATAATAAAATCAATCACTTTTTCTTTAATTCCTTGTTTACAATGCATCAAATCAATCAAAGTAACCTTAGGACCAATGTTATTGTGAAATTGTTGAACGAAAGTATTAGCCAATTGTTGAAAAGAAGCAATAGAATAAGGAGGAAAATAACAATACCATTGAAAATCTCTATCCCTTAATGTTCTAGTAAATAATTTTGCTAACAAACTTTGATCATAAGCAAAGTCACTACAAAAAGTTTGGAATGTTTTAACATGAGTTAAGGGATCACCTTTTTCATTATAAAGTTCCAATTGAGGGACTTGTACATTTTTAGGTGGGAGAACTCTAACAATGTCATTAGATAATGGTCTTGCTACATCTGTTAGCATTATGTTGTCATTAATGTCAACCGGTATGGTATGGTCATCGGTGAGTAAGTAGTGATGTCAATCGGTATGAAGGATGGAGTGTGTAAGTAAATAGAAAAGGTATGTTACCAGTACAAATGAAGTGCAACATCTACCAGTAAGCAGGATCACAGACAAGAAAGAAAGTAAACAGGACCACTGACAAGCAAGCAATGAATAAAAGAGGGATGTGATCACCGGTCTACAAAGAGAAGTGCAATGCAACCGACCAATGGACTTAGTGGATGGACCAGTGTGTTTGATGGCAGATCAACTTGATCCAGCTGTTGGAACCCTAAAATTTGCAATTTTTAGAATTCCAAATTCCAAGACAAGGAGCAAGAAAAATTCTAAATATATATTGAATAGGTATAAGTAATATATTTTATATTTGTTGCACAATATGAAACCATAACATAAACACAATAATGGGCATAAAAAATGGAGTGTGAAGCACCAAAGGGGGTATTTACATCATTTAAAGACCATTTATCCATTATATACCCATAAAATAGCCTTAAAATACCTCTAATATGCCTAAACAACTTGTAAAGTGACAATTAATTACATAAACTAAGGCAATTTCGGGATTTGGAATTATTTTTATTTAAAAGGGGGATGTCTTTTCACCCAAAGGGGTATGAAAACCATTCAACCACATATATATGTGTGATGTAAAATGTAAAAGGAAAAAAAAAGAAGAGATAGAAGAGGTGGAGGCAATTTTGTACTTTTAAACTTTTTATCAAAAATAACCAGTTGCATTTTCTTTCTCATATGTGTTGAGAGCTAACATATTTTTAGAAGGCAGTTGCTTATGATATTATCTAAAAGTGGATAAGGTTATTCGTGTTCTTCCAGTAAAATTTTCTGTTTTATATTGTAGATTTGGATCAAAAAGATTTACTCGCGAATTGTAATTGTTCCTTGTATTTCTTCCTTGGACGGTCTCTTAAAAGTTAGGGTTAAATTCATTCAAGCAGTTTACAATATAGACATTGAAGTAGAGCTCATAAGAAACAGTAACTGATAGACTCATCGAGAGGTGGTGGGATTAAAAACTGTCTCATAAGTTTACACAATAAGTCCTAAAGAAATATAAGACTCTGTAGCCCAAATAGGAGGAAAGGCACTGATCATTTGTAAACAAACCCTTTAACCATACCAGTTACCCTTTACCTTTAAGCATTAGGATTAGTAGAGTAGGTATAGTAGGTAATCTAGCCAAAGTGTAACATATATACTTTTGTAAGATACATAGTTCAATACACACATCTGAAATCAGTCTGTTTAAGAAACTTATGCCATTCTTAGAATAGGAGATATCAGATTAAGACACTAAATCTGCTATAAAAAGCATTGGTTGAAGGAACAACTAGTGAGTAGGTATACCCGCCTAGGTCCTGCAGAGCCTAAAGTGAGAGAGTTAGTAACCAAATAGGTTCACTCTATAAGTTGGCCAAGTCAATTGGAGGGTTTGATCATAGGAGTTGGCATTTCCTTAGAACCTATCCAATCTCTTGATTTGAGACCCAACAGATTGGCGACTCTACTGGGGAAGAATTATTAAGACTCTGTTGTGGGAGAGAACTTAGAAGAAATAAATAACTTATGTCCTCTAGGAAAGAGGTGGTGACTCTATAAAAAGGAAAATTAAATTAAAAAGATCAGTAGCATTTAGTATGTTTCAATATCCATATTTTAATGGAGAAGCATCTTCAGAAAATAATGCGCAGTGGCAACCACTGCCACAAAGAGACAGGAATATTCCAAGAAGATTTAAGCCATTGGATTTCAGTAACATCCCTGAGTATCCAAATGCATTTCCCTGTGAGTTGAAGATCTATATGCCGAGGTTCCATGGAGATGAAAGAGAATCACCAATTGGGCATCTAAAATCATTTTATTGGTTTATTGAGACCTTCAGAATCTACTCAGAAGAAACGATCATGAAATGGTTTGTGCTAACATTGGAGGATGTTGCAGAGCAGTCATTCAACTTGTTACCCCCACAAAGTATCTCATCATGGGAAGAACTTGAGTGGTGGTTCATGGAAGAATTCTATGGTGTAATCGAGGACAACACTTCAGTCGCTAGCCCTTCAATTGGTTATCCATGCCAAAATCAGATTCAATCGGATTATGATTGTAGCAATGCAATCTACAACATAAGAAGAAAGGAAGGTGAATCTATAGAAAAATTGATTGGTAGAATAATGGTGACTTATTTCCAAATGCTTGATAATACACAACTTAATTCAGCTATACTGGAGGAATTGATTGTGAGAGAATGTGGGTCTGACAGTTTGGAATTAGCATGTTCAATTCTTGAAGAATTGAATAAAAAAATACATGATTTGCGTGAGACGAGTAACATCAACATAAGAGATGCAAATGAAGATGATTATATAGAAGAATCAGTTATCCCTTTGGAAGTCCCATTTGATGAAGAAGCAATTGACAATGTTTGTGAGTACAAGTCAGAACCTGAAGAAATTGTTGCTAACATTGATGAAGAATATTGTATCAGTCATGAGGAGAGTGAATCCATACCTAAGTACCTTGATGATACAATTGATAAAGAGGAGGTATGCGAATTTGAAAATGGCTTTCAAATATTTTCAAACCCCTTATGTGATGAAGTGATAGAGGAAAATCATATTCCCTACTACCATAGTATGTGTGAAAAGGATTTTCATGTATTCTCAAATCCTTTATATGATGAAGAAGAAAAAATTTCAGACAGTATGGACAATACAAACATGTGTGAAGACAACATGGGTAATAATATGACTAAGTCACGTGATAAAAGGACCACAAAAATAAGAGAGTTACAAAAGGAAGGTACATCACATAGAGATAAAATAAAAGGTGAAAAGAAGTACCAGTTAGATAATATGCAGCATTCCAATAAAATAGAGATGAAGAATATGTGGATGCCACAAGAAGCAAACTTTTGTAAAAGTATAAATATCATTTCCTATGGAATAGGGGATAATGGTAATCGAGGTGAAATAAATAATCCTTATAAAATAAGGATGGATAATGCATCTTATGACAGGAATTGCCAATTAGGTGATATCACTAATTTCAAAGTTTTTATACTACTTCATGATGAGAATCAGATGTTTGATAGAGGAAAGAATTGGTGTTCAGTTTTTGGGCTTGAGGCCACCAAAACAGGTCAATGAATTAGGCACATGGTCTGCTCTACCAGCGATCTGAATTCTTGCTATGCCCACAAGGGGTATCCATCCCCAGACAGAGCCACTGTTGGAACCCTAAAATTTGCAATTTTTAGAATTCCAAATTCCAAGACAAGGAGCAAGAAAAATTCTAAATATATATTGAATAGGTATAAGTAATATATTTTATATTTGTTGCACAATATGAAACCATAACATAAACACAATAATGGGCATAAAAAATGGAGTGTGAAGCACCAAAGGGGGTATTTACATCATTTAAAGACCATTTATCCATTATATACCCATAAAATAGCCTTAAAATACCTCTAATATGCCTAAACAACTTGTAAAGTGACAATTAATTACATAAACTAAGGCAATTTCGGGATTTGGAATTATTTTTATTTAAAAGGGGGATGTCTTTTCACCCAAAGGGGTATGAAAACCATTCAACCACATATATATGTGTGATGTAAAATGTAAAAGGAAAAAAAAAGAAGAGATAGAAGAGGTGGAGGCAATTTTGTACTTTTAAACTTTTTATCAAAAATAACCAGTTGCATTTTCTTTCTCATATGTGTTGAGAGCTAACATATTTTTAGAAGGCAGTTGCTTATGATATTATCTAAAAGTGGATAAGGTTATTCGTGTTCTTCCAGTAAAATTTTCTGTTTTATATTGTAGATTTGGATCAAAAAGATTTACTCGCGAATTGTAATTGTTCCTTGTATTTCTTCCTTGGACGGTCTCTTAAAAGTTAGGGTTAAATTCATTCAAGCAGTTTACAATATAGACATTGAAGTAGAGCTCATAAGAAACAATAACTGATAGACTCATCGAGAGGTGGTGGGATTAAAAACTGTCTCATAAGTTTACACAATAAGTCCTGAAGAAATATAAGACTCTGTAGCCCAAATAGGAGGAAAGGCACTGATCATTTGTAAACAAACCCTTTAACCATACCAGTTACCCTTTACCTTTAAGCATTAGGATTAGTAGAGTAGGTATAGTAGGTAATTTAGCCAAAGTGTAACATATATACTTTTGTAAGATACATAGTTCAATACACACATCTGAAATCAGTCTGTTTAAGAAACTTATGCCATTCTTAGAATAGGAGATATCAGATTAAGACACTAAATTTGCTATAAAAAGCATTGGTTGAAGGAACAACTAGTGAGTAGGTATACCCGCCTAGGTCCTGCAGAGCCTAAAGTGAGAGAGTTAGTAACCAAATAGGTTCACTCTATAAGTTGGCCAAGTCAATTGGAGGGTTTGATCATAGGAGTTGGCATTTCCTTAGAACCTATCCAATCTCTTGATTTGAGACCCAACACCACCAATAGGTTAGCAGGTATGAAATTCCACCGATGAGGTTAGGTTATACCTGCAAGATGAGTTGAAAAGGTAGTGTGTCTTGGTCGGTAAATGATGCCAAACTGACATAGAAGTCTAAAGATGATGCCAAACCAACATAGAAGACCAGACATAAGTGGATGTCAACAAGGATGACATGTGGACACAAGGTGGCAAGCATGCAGAGGATGGTGAAGTGCTCATCGATGCGGTAGGTGATGACTAGGTCAGCATTAATGAAGAACCCATAAATCATGGATCGATGGTAGGGTGTTGTGGCTCAAGGAAGACAGAGAGGAAAGATGATTGATCTGATTTTATAGGATAATATGATCCTTGTTCTCATTGGTCAAAGGAAATGATTGAAGCATTAATGGTGATGTACAAAGAAAGGTCTAAAAACTAGTTGCAGATGTCTAAAAATAGAAAACATGCATTGGAAGGTGAGGATATGGTGGTGCTGATTGATGTGATTAAGATAATCATTCCAAAAAAGAAGATTTGATCAGATTGGATGTATATTGAGTTGGTGGAAGAAAACCCTAGCGCATCACTGTTTGAATATTGGTTTTGGTGGGAACCCTCAGATTTAAACATATAAACTCAAGACTGAAGAGGTTTGGATGCTAGATGCGAGTTGTGAGAGAAGAGAGAGATTAAGAAAGAAGATAGAGTATTTAATGAGAGCTATTTCATAGAAAGATAGAGTGACTAAGTGTGGAGTTAGAAGACAAAACCGGTAAGATGTCTTTCCCAACAGTGACAGTGTAACCAATGAGATGCTATAGTTTTAATAGGCAAGTGTACTGCCCAAGTTTGTACTAATAGGAAGGCATCCGTGAATGAGATAGTGCAAGGTGAGGATTATAAGAAGAGAAGAAAGACAACAAGTGACTGGTAAGTGATCAGAGAGAGCAATCTAATAATCGGTAGTGGAAGAACTCATGAAAAAGAGGAGGTTGGTAACTAATAGACATAAGTTGATCAGGTGTTGCAAAACGCATTTGCAACAAGATGATATTATTGTATCATGTTGTATTTCTTTGTATTACACCGAGTTGGTCCTTGGTGCAAGGGTTGGTGCCCTAAATTAGTAGAGGTTGGTGCTCCTTGGGTTGGTGCCCTAAATCATTGTAATCCATTGTTTTATTGTGAGGCTAGATTGGAGCAGTAGACTCTAACAACATTTATCACCAAGGTTTTTCCCATATTGGGTTTCCCTCATACATCCAGTATTGTGAGTTATGCATTTGTGTGTTTGCCTTTTTGATATCCCCTTATATCTTACTAGTTTGATTGATTAGTGCTTAGGTTTTTAACCGGTACTGAAAGCTTGTTTTAAAAGGTAAATATTTCTCAAGAACCACCGATTCACCCCCCTCTTAGTGGTACATTGTGTTCAACAATTGGTATCAGAGCCTTAGGTTCCTGATTGATCAAAGCTTTCTCTAGCTTGGGTATATTTTAGTCAAAGAACACAATGGCAACAAATGAGTCTACCTCCTCAAAATCCCCCATGTTTGATGGAACTAACTATACCTTATGGAGTAGAGGAATGGAGACCTATCTTTCCTCTCTTGGTTTTGATGTGTGGATGTCTGTCAAGAATGGGTATACTATTCCTGATACTCCTCCTACCGATCCATATGCCAAGAGGGAATATGAAAACAATGCTAAAGCCCAGAATGCTATTATAAGTGGGTTGTCAGATAATGAGTTTGTTAAGGTTATGCATTGCTCATCCACCAAGGAGACTTGTGATAAATTGCAAAGATTGTTTGAAGGAGATGTCAAAGTCAAGGAAGCCAAACTGCAAGCTCTAAGAGGTCATCTTGAAGGCCTGAAGATGAGAGAAGAAGAAATTATTGCACACTATCTTCACAGGGTAGGTGAAACTGTAAATTCTATCAAAGGGCTAGGAGAAGATGTAGCAGATGAAGTTGTTGTCAAGAATATTCTCAGATCACTCACTTCCAAATATGATACAAAGGTCTCTGCTATTGAAGAAGCCAAGGATTTGAAAACATTTTCAATGGATGATTTATTTGGATCCTTAACTGCATATGAGATGAGGACAATCGGTGAAGGAACTTCTAAGAGAGAGGTTGCTTTCAACTCCATCAAAAAGGGCAAAGAAGAAGTTGCACATGGAAAATCCAATGAGGACTCTGATGCAAAAGTAGCAAATTTTGTAAGAAAGCTTAAGAGAGGATCCGATAAGTACAAGGGTAAACTTCCTCTCAAATGCTTTAACCGTGGTAAAATAGGACACTTTGCTGCTAAATGTCCTGATGATGAGATTGATGAAGAAGAGCTACATAGAACCGACATAACCTTGGGAAGAAACCAAGAAAAGAAGGTTTATTGGCAAGGAAGAAGAATCTACCAGAAGAAGAAAATCCTATACACCGTTGAGGATGATGCCACAAATGAAGAGAGTGCATCAGAGGATGACTGTTGTGAGGGAGAAAGAGTATTCGATCTCTTTATGGCAATAGATGAATTGGTAAATGAAGAAGAAGAAGATGAGGACATTGAAGGTGAGGTGGACCTAGAAGGTGAACTCATAAGTTCTCTTGAAGAGTTGAGAAAAACAAGAAAGGAACTAAAAAGGGTTAAGCATGCTACTGCTGAGGATCAAAAGTTGTTGGAGCAATCACTAGGCGAGTCAAAGAAACTGATTTCTGATTTGAAACTCCAACTGGAAGAAGCTAAGAGGATATGTGAATAAACATCCTTTGACATAATAAAGATGGAGAATGAGCATCAAGGTCTAGAAGAAGAAATTCTAAATCTCAGAAAGGAGCTTGAAAAGAGCAAGGAAGAACTGAAAATGAGAAGCAAGTATGAGGGTAGTATTGAAGCCTTGGACAAGATGTTGAGTAAATAAAAGCAATCAAAGGATATTAGTGGCTTATGATTTGAAGAAGGACAAAGTTCAAACAACAAAGACACATCCAGTAAGGAGATACAATTAACTTCTTCAAGTAAAGGTGAAGAGAAGAAAACATTCATTGTAAGTAAAGATATTGGTAAGAAGACTTATGCAGAAGCTGTTAGAAACCACTCCACAAACCGGTTATGCTCAATCAATCAATTGGAGGCCACACTCAATGTACCAGAATGTAGATCTTAGGAGAAAAGAAAAGGTTGATCATGAAGGGTTCACTAGAGTCAAATAGTATGAAAGGAAGACCCTTGGTGAGATAGGTGTTTGCAGGACCAAGGCAACCAAACCGGTATGCACCAAACTTTCATGGTTATTATTACCGGTGCAACAAGTTTGGTCATAGGATAACTAATTGTAGATTGATGAATAAGCCCATTGTGAGTTATGAAAGTAGAAACTCTTTTGCTGCACTTTGGGAGATGAATGTCATCTGCTATCAATGTAATAGTTTAGGTCATAAAAGTTATGAATGTAGGAGAAGTCAACCAGTTTTCTATAATAAGTTTTCAAACTCATATTTTAATATGAATGTGAAGTGTTATAACTATCACAAGTTTGGAAATATTGCAAAGCATTGTAAGAATAGGAAAATCAAGTAGAAGAGGATAGATCCTGATCAAGGACCGGTCGCCAAACTAGAGTATAAAAATGCAACTAATAAGTAGAAGGAAACTCAACCGGTGTGGGTTGAGAAAGACAAGATTAAAGAAAAGTCAAGCTTGATTGTGCAGACTTCCCTACATGCAGAAAGAAGGAATCTATGGGCAGTTGATAGTGGTTGCTCCAATCACATGACTAGAGATAAGAAGAAATTCATCAATTTTGAAGATTCACTAGTACATTTGGGGCTGATTTCCGACAGCCTATCATCAGAATTTTGACTATTTTTCATCAGACTGCTGACAAATGAAGTCGTCAAAAACTCATCATCATTAATTACGATGGTGCCATCTAACATCGAAATTCTGACAACATCCTGAACTCTTTCGATGACGGCCATGATCGCTGATCCAGCCAAAGAATGTCATTGGGTGTAAAGCATCCTCGTCGGATGGATGTTGGAATTCCAATGCCTACTAGGAACTTGCAGCAATAACAATTACAAAGAGCGTTTGATAATAAAGTATCATTGGACATACAACATCCTTATCGTATGTTTCTTTGTCTGATGGTTTGGTTGTCGATGCAATGTTGGGACGATGTCAAAATTCTGATGGTGATTTATTTATTTATTTTTAAATAATACTCATGCTAATTACAATGGTTCTTGTTGGTTCCCTTTTAGCATGTCCTACTAAATGGACCCAAGTAGTTCAATTTCAAGTATAGTGGGATAGATTTAAATGTCATTTGGAATCTCACATGAAGCCACATTAATATTTTATCGATAAGACTTCCTATGCACTACTTCATACAATACAAAATTGACTTGATTCTCAAATCTCTTATTCCAAATATACCTTTAACACATCATTTTAGGAGAACAAAATCAACACAAAGTCCAAAAAATAGTAAATTCAAGAAGTATCAAGTCAAGTTCATCCTTGTGGTAGTTTGATTATGCTTGCACCCAAGAAAGACGACATATGGTGAATCTATATTGACTCTTATGTCTCAACAAGATCTCAATGAAGAACATGTATCTCTTTCTACACATCAACACTCACTTGGGTCATCTCTAGGCACACTAAACCAACTCAACATATCATCAAGTTTCGATCCAATAATTCTTTTTTGGAAAACTATATTCAAAATGTGAGGACTCTATGAATGGATGGCTATGCCTTTTGACAGTTTCTAATGCTCTCATGACACTCGTGCTTGATAAAAAATGTTATCATTGTCTACATGGATGACATCCTAATCTTTAACAAGATCTTAAAAGAATACATGTTACATGTTGCACAAGTACTAAATACACTACACGAACACAAGTTGCAAGCTAACCTTGATAAATACATTTTGGCACCACACAAAATTAACACCTTGGTTACATAATCAACCACACTTTCATTCATGTTGATCCAGAGAAAATCAAGGTGATTAAATACTAGCCTATCCCATACAATATTGGAAGAACATATGTTACACATTGCACATGTACCACATATGCTATGCCAAAACAAGTTGCAAACCAACCTCAACAAATGAAATTTTGGAACCATGCAAATTTAGTTACATTATCAACCACTCTCCCATTCAAGTTGATCTTGGAAAAAACAAGGTGATATGATACTAGCATACCCATGCAAACTCAAAGAATTGCACAACTTTCTCAAACTTGAGAACTTCTATAAAAGGTTCATCCTTGGATTTTCACATGTTCCTTGATCACTCAGCAAGGTTATATGTAGCAAGGCAACATTTCTATGGACTCCACAAAAAAAATGCCTTTAATGGCCTCAATGTGACCATGCAGCCTACAATGTTTCTTAGTTGTTTTGATTAGAAGTCTTCTATTCTTTAACCCCTTACAAATTTTGCATGGACAATAACATTTTCCATCACCTTTTCTTTTCAAGTTAGACAACAATCTAGCAATTGTCTCCTTATTTTGTTATTCGTTGATATTGTCTGACATGGTCTTTCTTCACAGACAAAATAATTGGGCTATAGAACCAGTTATATAGAAGTTGAAATGTTAGTTATGAAATCACATTTCACTATAATATACCAAATTAAATTACTTGAATGTAGAAATAATGCAAATTGAACCAAAACCATTTAACTCTTCTTTTTCATCTCAAAACATATCTAATGGCTTTGTGCTGATTTAGAGAAGGTAATGTGCTAATGGCTTTGTGGGATGCAATCCTTGTATCATATCTTAAGTTGACTAATGTCTAATTGGGGTAATCCATGAGTTTCTAATATGAATTCATTATCAATATTGTGAAGTCATCGAGAGTATGGTGATAGTCATCCTTATAGGATCCTCTCAATACTATCCAAATCAATCTAAAAGGAAAGTAACTATCCATTCCCATGCTCATGCATACTTACATGACTAATGTTGCCCTTGTGTATCCTAAACATTGGAGAGACCTTATTTGACTTGCCTAATCAATGTGGTTGTTGTCCTAATATGAAATACTGAGTTCTACCCTTGCCTCTGCATCAAACTTCTCACATCATGTTTCTTCAACAAAACACACTATTCTGATCCCAATCTTCCTCAATACCCTCAATGGAGGGGCATGTATAATGGTTTTAACATACAAAGTCAATGATCATATAGTCCATTCTTCTAGACACCCTTGGATACATTACTTGGCTTCTAGTCTTGGGAAAACTAATATGAATTGAGCCAACACCATGAGGATAGGGTCAAGTATCATGGCAACTAATCATAATACTTGAAGACGGGGTTCATACCTAAGTGTTGGCTCTCAACAATGCCACACTTCCAAAATTATTAGTCTCGAGACTTCTCCTATTGGGTCAACACTCATTGATGGCCACAAGGCCAAATCAATGTATCTAGGCTTTGAAATCCTTACTCTAGGCTTGGAGGACCCTACACAAGGTCTATGAACACTCACTTGGTATTACAATAGAAAGATCCTTCTTCTAGAACTTTATTTGCAACACAGACATCATTGGTAATCATTGTTATGATTTATGGTCTATTAGGACAGTAATTAAAATGCTTATTCTTTTTCCACCTTTCGAAACTACAACAAGGTATTTGACTTGGCAGGGTCCCCACACATCACTTCAACACCAAACATTAGGCAATTCAACCTTTTTCCTTCGCAATGCATTTTTTTTTTGTCTTTCATTGGTTTTCTCAGTTTGATACATAGGGATATCAGACCTTTCATGGCATCATCACATATGCAAACTTCCCCATATGTTCCTGTAAGTCTAATATATTAAATACATTTCACCTAGAACAATCTGGTACAGATTCTTTTGTCCTATCCATATAGGATGTTTTCGAACCACACTATCATCCTTGACTCATGTGTAAGATGCAGAGGTAGGAGCATGCATAATGGTTTCAACATACAAAGTCAATGACCATACAGTCCATTCTTCTAGACACCCTTGGATACATTAATTGGCTTCTAGGATTGGGAAAACTAATATGAATTGAGCCAACATCATGAGGATAGGGTCAAGTATCATAAAAACTGTAGACGTATAAAAATGACCATATTCCTAAATGAATATTCAATGTTCATTTCCATGATATGTATAAAAATGACCCTATTCCTAAATGAATATTCACTGTTCATTTTATTCTCATTCCTCTATTTAGTTAAATCACCCACATTCTTCTATTTAAATTAAATAAACTATTCAATTTATTTAGTTAAATTCACTTAAGCCCTTTACAACATTTAATTGAATAAATCATTTTATTTTATTGAATCTCTTCTCCCTACCTTTTAATTAAATTTACATTTAATTAAATAATTTACCCAAATTAAATAAATCTAATTTCTTTAATTTCTCAATTTGCAACCAAATTGAAATAATGCAATTTATTTTAATTAATCCTATTATCCCTCATCCACTTGTATTTTCCTACATCCCCCACTTGCATCCTAACCCTATTCCTTATTTCTTCTAGAATCCATCTAATCCTAATCAATTAACCTAAATCCATCCATTATCCCTTTTCCCTAAATTTGAGGAGGTCACTTCTCAAATTTGGAGTAAAGTCTTCAAAAGGCATTAAAGCCTTTATGCCTTCACCAAGCTAACTTGTTGAATACACCCAAATTTGGAAGGACTCTTACAAATTTATCCCCAAAGTCTTCAAACCATTAATGGTTAACTAACCCTTAGTGGAATGGTTAGAGAATTTTTGCCTAACTTAACCCTCATCTAATTCAGGGGTCTCATCAAGTATTCATTGCTTTGACCATGGTTATCCCTTTAACCTTTTCACAAGAGTTTATCCCTTGGGTAAAAGCTTTATTCATTGGATAACCCTAACCTAACCTTAACCCTTACCTCCTAAGGTAACCATGAGGTCTTCTCACGCATTTAATGCTTCTTTCATCTCCTCTCAAGCAGTCTTATGTTGGCAATTGTCACCATTTCATTGGTGAAAATTGTAAACATGGATTGATAACTTTCAATCCTGACCCTTGATTAACTCCTTCAATCTTGACCATCCATTGCCCCATTTTCACTATAAATAGAGCTCTCATTCCTCCATTTTAAGGATCCGTGCAAGCTTTTAGTATCTCATTTATGCTCAAATTTATCAATACATCTAGCTTCTCTTTGTAATAGGAATTAATCTAATAAGCATTTTAGAGTATTTCCTTTATCATTAGCTTAAATCATTAACTAGTATGTCATGTTAGGATAGTATTGCTACTAACCTTGTCATCTTATAATCTAGTTTACTTCATTTGTAGAATCATGCATAGATAGGATGCATTTCATGGTAAAATTAATCTAAAGCATCCCTCATTCTTGCATTTGTCATCCCTAAGCCACTTTGCTTAGTGATCTGAGAGCAAAGGCATTGGCTTGAGGGACCTTGTGAGATAGAGAACCATGGAACCTACCTTGGGAAGTTGAGTCATTCTTCATGACTCTATAAATTGCACCAAGAAGTCCCATGGGTGTGTGGACAAGTCTCTTTGAATGCATTTTTCACATTTTAAGTTTCATTGGCCCGCTTTTCCTGCACACATTTTTGGTACCCACCGTGGGGCACTACCCCATTAATCAAATTGGTTTTTAAATATAATCACTTTTATAGGTATGCGGGAAACAAGAATTAGCGTGTAGGGAACATCCCTTAGCACATCTAGTTAATCGTCCAGTGCATCCAGCTCACTGTTCAGTGCGTGGGACTCATTCCCTAGCGTGTGTAGACCATCACTTAGTGCATCAAATTTTTAACATTTTCCTGTAAGTTTCGATGCAGGAAAATAACAGCGCAGCGCATTCTGAAAATAGTTCAACGCATCGGGTTTGTCCGATAGCGCATCCCAGTTGTTTTGTAGCGCATACAGTCCTTTCTGTAGCGCATTACAGACAAAAGGCAAAAACTAAAATTGTAACCAAGCCTAAATTTAGACATGTTGAAGTCCACAAGAGCCTGCATTTTTCTAACTATTTTGGTTGTTGTTTTGTAGGATCTTTAACATTTTCTTGCAGGGAGGAGCATAGTTTTACTTTTAGAGTTACAATAGTTTAAGTTTTTACTAACTTATTTAAGTTAGTTAAAATTTAAAGTCTTTTAATTCTTATGGGATAAAATTGAACTCACCTTGTTTGGGCTATAAAAAGAACCACAAAAACAATCCTTTTTGCTTTTCTTAGGAAAACAAATTTTCACTTTGGGCTCTAAAAAGAACAAGTCAATTTTTCATTTTTGCAAACAAAGGTATTTAAAAAGAACTTTACCATCCTTTGGTGCATAAAAGGATTCACTTCAAATTTTTGCAAAGTAAAAGAATCACACATGTTCAAAGTCAGTCACAACTAAAGAGGGAAGATCTTCCCCTTTTGATCGATTTATTTTGTTGACCAGTTCTTTTTTATAGATCAAAAAATCATTGCCTTAAAAGGATAAAATAAACACCATGTTTTCATGGAGCAACATCTCCATACAGATTTTAGCAAATCATTGCCTTGAAAGATAAAAAGAACCTTGTTTGCCTTGTCTCGAAAGTGGAAGGAATATGCTCTCCCCTTAACTAGGTGATCAAAAAGACAGACCACTTTTATGCTTTTAGTCATATTTCATTAAATCCTTTAGCAAGCCTACCTTCCCGAGGGGTTGAAAAAATCTTAAAGCCATTTTTTTGGCCGGTGTGAACGGGATGACCTAAGTGGGAAATGGATTTGAAGCCAAGTGTTCCAACCCACTATAATCAAAAGTGGAAAATGAAGAAAGTCCTTTTCAATGGTTGTGCACAGTGATTAGCCTTCCCCCGGTATCCTTGAGATACATAAAGCCTTTGTTCTAAAGGTTGGGAATCCTCCTGAGGGAGTTTATCACTGACGGCCGAACTAGGAAGCTTGATTACGAACTTTAGCATAGAAAATTTGAGCCGAGTCAGTATCTAGACATTTGTAATATCATAATGCAAAGGTGGGGAAGAATCCACCCCCAATATTGCTCACCATATATCTCCCAAGATAACTACTCAATTGTGAAACAATTCACTTTGGGTTAATTTCTAGCAAAAGGCAAAAAAATGGGCTCCCCCTAGGGGGTGACACGACTGTTTGAGCTGACAGAGTATCGAGACTAGTGGGCTATGATATTACTTATGACCCTTGAATAAAGAGTCTGACTAAATTGTTTATTGTATCTAAACTTGTTAAAACATTGGGGATTTGAACACATCCTCGCAGAACACACAATCATTGTTTAGATTAAGCAACATGGTTGCTTCTTTGTGTCGTGCTTTCATTTGTTACTTCAAAAAATCATCCATCAACATTGAAAACTAAAAACAAAGTTCCAAAAAATGCAGAAAAACAACCAAGTCAAACTATTAGGGTAGTTTAGCACTTAAGAGAAACGTCTTAGCATGTGGAAACCATATTTTAGTGCATTAGACCTTCACCTTAGCACATTAAGTGTTAACCTTAGCGCTTCATCAGACTCCAAAACTAGCAGTTTCAAGTAGCGCATTTTGAAAATAGTTTGGCGCGTTGAAGCATCAACTTAGCGTGTAGAGACTAAACCTTAGCATGTAAGGTTTAGCAGTTAGTGCGTTGGCGACACATATTGGCGCATTAAATTTTGAACTGAGACAAAATAAAATAAAAAAGTTAGCATGTCATAGGGGGTAACTTAGTGCGTTGAGGAATTTCTATAGCGCATTGCATCTATGTCTTAGTGCGTAGCAAAAACCAGGAAAACAGGGGGCAAAATAGAGGTCATTTTTGAAAAATCTAAGAACAATTTAGGGAGATTTCCTTCCTCAGGCTAAACTTCATCAAACACAAAATCAAAATAGAGTATCAAAAACTATTCCCAAAAGCAAGTTCTCCACAAAATAAAGTTGCCAAAATCTGAAAACTAGCCGCAAGATAAACATCTCTCCTATCACAATCAAGAAACCTCATCACAAGTATCAAACAATTCCTTCAATCAAATGGATTTCTATCCCAAAACACACTTGTTTTAAAACTTCGAGTTGTCAAATCGAGTTTCCATATTGGGAAAGCTCGTATTCCATATCATTTGACACACTTTGTCATGAGGGGGCATCTAAACCTTCATTTTGATAAAGTAAAACTTGAGTTCCCAAAATAAGCTAAACTAAATCCAAAGCAAATAAAAGGAAACCATTGATCGCTTGTGCATGACTAATCCTCATATTCTCAGAATAAAGAGTATTTATCATAACACTAAGTTGAAGAAACAACAACCCAGTTCTCTGAAACTTTCCAAATGGAATAATTTTTTATACATCAATTGCCAACTCTTCAAATCTCATCGAACATTCCTTCATCATATGCACTTGTATCTTCAAGACAAAACAAATGAATTTGACAAGGAACCATTGAGGAGTAGAGCATTCTATCAAAAGTTAGCATTCAGTCAACACCTGAATCAGGGAGGAAAGAACAATCTGGCCTTCTTTCCCGAAGAGTGCATCACTTACAACATACCTCGATTTGAACCACCAACCCCTGAACAAAACATCGAAGAGGAGTTCGTTCCTTTTGTCACTGAAAGCTTTTATTAAATGCCTATTGTTACTTGCTCTCAAGAAAACAAACAAGGTGGAAAACAACCAGAGTCCAACATGAATCAAAGATTATCAAATCCTTTCGAGTGTTTGAATCTAGAGGACACGAAAATTTCTGAGGAACTCCTCCAAGACTATCAAGAAAGCGCTTCATTTCAAAAACTTGTAGAAAGACTCATGGAAAGCGACAAGGAAAAATATCTGCTCATGCTCACAAGCAAAGGAGTTAAGCTTCTTAAAGACTTTGACACTGACATTTTTAGAACAAGGTCTCAACATTATGATTACCAAGAACGACAAAGAGAGGAAGAAACCCGTGACCTTGAACAAAACATACATGAGCAAAATCTACCAGAACAAAACTTGCCCGAGCAAGATATCCCTAACCAAAACATCCCTGAGCCAAACATATCGTTCCACACACCATTTCAGCTTAGAACTAATACAAGGGAAGAACCCTTCCCTCAACAAAATAATGCACCTTTATTTCTCTCAACAAATGCAAATGTTACAAAGACAAATGTAAGACATGCAACAAGGGACAACAGTACGGTACTCCTTAACTAAAATTTGTCCTTATCCTTTTGACAAGTGATTAAACATGGTGCCTTTTCCCCCAAACTCATACATTCCCAAATTTGACAAATATGATGAGAAAAGCAATCCCCATGATCATGTTTGAGAATTTTGTACCATGAGTATTGAATTTGCCCATGATGACACCTATTTGATGAGGTTATTCCCAAGAAGCTTGGGAGGACAAACAATGGAATGGTTATCCAAAATCAAACCTCCTATTAGACCATTTGATGAATTAGTCAACAAATTCGTAACTCAATATTCCTATAACATTCAACATGCTATCACCATGTTAGATGTATGTAACACCAAACAGAAAAACAATGAAACATTCATGGTATTCCTTCAACATTGGCGGCGTATGATTTCGAACTATCCTCGAGATGTGCCTAAAAAAGAAAAGATGGAGATTTTCATAGACAACTTGAATAGTGAGATGAGTTACATCCTCAAACTTCAATGCATACCATATTTTTCCAAATTGATTGAGAATGGCATCCAAGTAGAAGAGGCATGTGTCAAGAAGGGAACATTAAAATTCTTCTAAAAAGGAACAAGTTCATCCAATTACAACAACCAAAACAACAACAACTTAGACAAATCCAAATTTTGGACCAGAAACAAAAACACTGGAAATGAAGGAGGAAATGAATCAAATGATCCAAATCCCAAGCAACCAGTGTTAGCATTATCAGGTAATCCTGAACCTACAAAGAATCCCAAAGGTGCTAACCAAGGCACTAACACTTATGCACCAAATACTAATCAAGATCAACTCAACACAAACAACACCAACAATGCCCAAAACAATAATACCAATTGAGGACCGAATCCAAACTCACGAGGTAATGCAAACGACTTTCCAAAACGCATTTACACACCACTAGGGAAATCACTAGAATCAACATTCAGATAACTCCTGGCAAACAAAATTATCTCCTTACCAACGATCAACAACTTTGAACCACAAATCAAACCACCCTGGTGGAATGACTCACTTTTGTGATTTTCATCACAACAAAGGTCATCAAACAAATGATTGCATGAGACTGAAAAACATTGATCAATACATGATTGATAGAGGCGATTTAACAGTCGATGGTCTCAAGACAAATGGTGACCATGGAGCATTTAAAAATCCTCTTCCAAACTACAACAAGGATGGAGCTTCAACCTCGAACGATACACTTGGAGCTCGTATCAATCACATAGACAATAACGACATCAATCATATATCAGCTGAGGACAATCAAGTCAATGTTATCACAATCAAGGACAAGCGTGAACATGAATCCATCAACATAACAACCAGAGCTCAAAAATATGTCTTGAAGGGGCATATGTCAACAACAAACACCATACCCAAAATTCAATATGATCTAGTCAGTCAACTGTGCAAAACTCCTGGTCAAATATCTATACTGGAGTTACTAAAACTTTCGCCAAAACACAAAGATAGATTGGAACAAGCGTTATTGGAAACAAATGTACCTCAAGATCTGGAAGCTGACAAATTCCAAGCCATGGTAGCTCATATGACAGGGCCTCATAACCTCACTTTTTCTGAGCATGATAATATCCCATCGAGCTATCCATACAATACTCCACTCCACATTGAAGTCTTGGTCTATAAGCATCGAGTCAAAAGAGTATTAATAGATGGAGGAGCTAGACTCAATATCTATACCTTAAAACGTATCTGTGCATTAGGCTTCTCTGAGCAATCTATTGATCCATGCAAAAAGATCAATATCAAAGCCTATGATGATGAAGAGAGATCATCCAAAGGAACAGTAATGTTGCCATTTCAAGTAGGACCAATACAAAAGGACATTATGTGCCAAGTCTTAGATATAGACCTCACATACAATATCTTATTAGGTCGACCTTGGATACACGAAATGCAAGCAGTACCTTCTACTTATCATCAGTGTGTTAAGTTCCCCTATAATGGGTAGGAGATTTCTATATCAGCAGATCATAATCCATTCCAACATTGTAATGCTATGGGAGCAACCCAAGACAGCTTGGTTCCACATAATAGAGAAAAACAAAGTTACTCAGCACCAGATCTTTAGCAAGAAAAGTCTACATCACTATCTATGGATTTCAAGAAGAAAATGGAAATCAAAGAATAAGGCATGGGAGAATTCTCTTTGGAACCCATGTGTTTGGCCAACTTACCAGTATCACCTAAATCTCATAGATTACCTACAACATCAACACATCAAGCAACCCAGCCCATCACCAAGTTTGATGACAAATTTATCCAACTAGGCACTCTAATACATGAATCAGAGGAAAAAGACATCCTTAGTTGGTTGTACAAGGATGAGGAAGAAGACAGAGCAACTACTGTGGAGGTAGCTATACCAACACACCTGTATGGAAAAGGCTACTCGATCATGCAACAAATGGGATACAAGGGCAAAGGACTTATCGGTAAACGTCAGGAAGGCGTCACAGAACCATTAGATCCTCCTTCACAATTTAGTAAGGACAAGAAAGGATTAGGCTATGAATACATTCTACCACCAAGGAAGACACCAAACAAATACCAAAAACCTCAATGGAAAGCAAAGAAGAAATACAAGGAGGACTCCTAGAAGGAGGCACTATTTGAGTCAACTGAGACAATACGTAAAGAACGTGAAAATCAAGAACAAAAGAAATATCAAAGGCAACCTACCAATCAAAAGAAGGAAGCATCTACTGTAGAAACACATCATATTCAAAAACCAATATCCAACAAAGAAGAATCATCCCCTAGTAACATCATTCCTCCTTGAGGAGAGACAGTATATGAACAAATGCAAAGAATGGAAGCAAGATCTGACACAGAATCAGAGAAATCTATCAAACTTGTATCAACCATCAAAAACTTGTTCTCACCCTACAACATACCAGTCCATAGAACTGCCAGAATCTGGGATAATACCTCTGAGACTTATTCCAATGAATATGAATGGGGCAGCTATTCTAATGTTACTAAAGATATTGGTGCAAATAACAGTCATACACCCATCTCTCAAGAAGAACATGGCACATAATCTAGACCACTTGAATTTGGTCCACAAAATATCTATGACACCAAGGAAAATGAGCAGAGATATTATGAGCAGGTCTATACAGAAGATGATACCATCAAAGACCTTGATGAAATCCTTAACTTCTTTAACACCCAGACCAACCATGATGATACCTCCATCCTGACACTTATAGCAACAGAACTTGATCCATCTAATGACTCCTTACCACTTGTCTTTCCTGACCTCATAGATTGGGACAAACCTGAAACTTGTGATATACCAATTTTCCCAAATGACGAATCCATTATCCATTACTTGTGTACCATTAACTTGAAAATAGACTCTACCAGTGAACAAAGTAACGCCATCTGCAATCAGGGGAGTGCCAAGTCTCTCAGTCACAAAAATGAACACCATAAAAGATCTACTGCTGAAAACTAGTCAATGGCAGCAATAGATTACAAAAAAGTAAAAATAAAGGATGCATCTGAGGGTGAAAACCTTTTTAAGGCACATAAAGATGGGAGACTTGAGACTCTTCCTAAGCATTATCATGAGCAATCACCCATATTGATTGAGCCCACTCAATCAATCAACATTAGTACTACAGAAGCAACCAAAAATATACACCTTGCATAATCTTTGACAGAGGAAGAAAGATCATAGTTTATCAAATTTTTTAAAGAAAAGAAAATCAACTTTGCTTGGTCATATGCATATATGCCTAGGATTGATCCACAATTAATCATGCATCACTTATCTATTACTCCAGGAGCTAAGCCAGTCAAGCAAAAACTGTGAAAGATGAATCCACATGTGGCACTCATGGTTAAGGATGAGCTGAAGAAACTATTAGATGTCGGATTCATTCGACCTATCAACTATGCTGAATGAATTTCCAACATTGTACCAATATCAAAACCGGATGGCAGTATTAGAATATGCACTGATTTTAGAGATGTCAATAAAGCCTATCCTAAGGATGACTTTCCTTTACCCAGTATCGACATAATTGTAGACCTCATAGTAGGCCATGCAATGCTATCACTAATGGATGGTTTTTCAGGCTATAATCAAATCAAGATAGCCCCGAAGGATCAAGATAGAACAACATTTACCTGTCCCTGGGGAACATACTGTTGGAATGTCATGCCTTTTGGCTTAAAGAATGCAGGAGCAACTTATCAACGAGCAATGACAACAATCTTTCATGACATGATGCATACCTTCATGGAGGACTATGTGGATGATTTACTAGCCAAATCATTCACCAGGGCATAACATTTAAGCATCTTAGAAAAGATTTTTGATAGATTGGAAAAATTCTGAGTTAGTCTCAACCCTAAGAAGTGTGTCTTCGAGGTGACATCAATCAAGTTACTAGGCTACATAGTTTTAGCTAAGGGTATTGAAGTGGATCCAACAAAGGTACAAGCCATTATGGAGATGCCACCACCAAAGAACATCAGCCAGCTTAGATCTCTACAAGGACGGCTCCAATCAATCAGGAAATTCATTGCTCAACTAGCAGATAAAAGTCTACCGTTTAATCTTTTGCTACATAAAAATGTACCATTAAGATAGGAAGATAAATGTGTAGAATCATTTTATCAAATCAAGCAGTATCTAATGAATCCACCAGTTCTAGTACCACCAATAGAAGCAAAGCCACTCATTCTCTACATTTCAACAACATATATATTACTGGGGGCATTTTTAGCACAAGAGGATCAATAGGGCAAGGAATGAGCTATATATTACATCAGCAAGACATTGAATGGATATGAACTCAACTATACATTCATTAAGAAGGCTTGTCTAACAGTGGTATTTGCCTCTCAAAAGTTCTGACACTACATGCTAGCTCACACAATTAAGCTAGTTGCAAAAATTGATCCTCTCAAATATTTACTCAGCAAGGCAGCTCTTACAGGCAGATTGGCTAAATGGGTCATGATTCTTAGTGAATTTGATATCCACTACACAAAGCGATGAGTTATCAAAGGACAAGCAATTGTAGATCAACTAGCAGAAGCACCACTACTTGGAAAACAACCTATGAAGATCAAATTTCCAGATAGAGACGTTCTTGCTATCTCCACCAAACAATGGACCTTATACTTTGATGGATCCTATATGCAACATGGCTCAGGTGCTGGCATTCTGTTCATCACTCCTGAAGGGTACACCATACCAAGATCATATAGGCTTATGTTTCCATGCACAAATAACATTGTTGAATATGAGGCACTAGTTATAGGCATCAAAATGGCCGTAGAATGGAGAATCACAGAATTAAAAGTCTACGGAGATTCACAACTAGTCATCAATCAAATCAACAATGACTATCAGACGAAGGATGACAAGCTGCTACCATACAAGTGAATGGTGGATGATTTTAAATAATATTTTGTACACATCACCTTCGAGAAAATACCAAGGTTGGACAACAGAGCAGCCGATGCAATGGCTACTATCGCTTCACTTCTACAAATTCCAGAGCAACATAATCATTACGAGTTTCTGGTAGAGTAATTGTTGTCCCCAGCCTATGACCATTCTGATTCCCATGTTATCTATGCCTTGACCGATTATGACTCTCCATTATATGGACCAATATACGACTATCTTAAAAGCAATATCCTACCCATTGACCTATACTGAAACCAAAGACACAAATTTATCCAACAAGTCGCCCGTTATACTCTCACTGTTGATACTTTGTACCGTCGAGGTCTAGATGGTACTCTTCTTTGTTGCCTTGATTGTAATGAATCTGATTCCACTTTACAAGAGCTTCATGAAGGTATCTCTGGCACACATTCAAGTGGTCCTACTCTTGCTAAAAAGCTTCTAAGAATGGGATATTACTGGCCAACAATGGAAAAAGACTCTTATCACTTTACAAAGAAGTGTCCTAAATGCCAAATCCATGGCAATCTTATACATGCACCAACACAGGAATTGCAGCCATTCAAAACATCCTGGCCCGTTTGCCAGTGGGGACTAGACTTAGTCGGCAAAACTCATCCTTCATCTTCAAATGGAAACAAGTTCATTATAACTGCAACAAAATACTTTACCAAGTGGATTGAAGTGGTCCCCATGACCACAGTAACTGGGAAACAAATAGCCTCTTTCATCCTTAATTATCTAATCTGCAGATATGGCATTCCAAGTTCCATCATCATAGATAATGGACGACCTTTCAAGAACCAAGATGTGCGAGAGCTATGTGAAAAATTCAAAATCCAACATCATTTCTCTACATGTTACTACCCACAGGGGAATGGTCAGGCAGAAGCATCCAACAAAACAATATTGAAAATCCTAAAGAAAATAGTGAATGATGCAGGCAAAGATTGGCATGTACAACTCAATCCAGCACTTTGGGTATACAAAACTAGCACCCACACACCTACAAGAGCTACACCATATTCATTGGTGTATGGATTAGAAGCAATTTTACCATTGGAGGTAGAAATTCCATCTCTCAGAGTCTCTTTGAAAGGCCTAATTCCAGATGAAGAGTATCGAGTTAACCGATTGCAGGAGCTAGAACTTATAGATGAAAGACACCAATGTGCCTACACTCTTCTCAAAGCATATCAACAACGTATGTGCAGAAGCTACAACCACAAGGTCATTCCCAAAATTTTTAAAATTGGTGACCTAGTACTCAAGGAAAATCCTTGAAATCAGCAAGATTGGGAAAAGAAAGGGAAATTTGAACCTATTTGTTTAGGTCCCTATGTCATCATAGAAGTCTATGGATCAAGCGCTTATCAGCTAACAACTTTAGAAAGAGATGTGCTTGACGAACCAACTAATAGCATCCATCTGAAGAAATACTACACTTGAGCAGTTTAATGCACAGAAAAGTAAAAAAATCAAAAAATATCAAAAATCAAGAAAAAGCAAATAAAGAGGCACAATAAAAGTAACTGGTGAAAACTTGGCAACGAGCGCTATTGTGAGAGGAAATCTCCTCTATCTATCTATATTTTACCATTATATCCATAGTTAAGCACTATCAGCCATCGCCCAACATTTTATCATAATATCCATCCAGGACATACTTAGCGTAGTCACTATCCTAGTTTATCCGCATATCCTTTCGCCGCATCTCACCATGCCTTGGTAATCACTATACATATCTACATTAAGAGGAACACTTAGCTAGGGGTAGCATTGATCAACACTTGCAGCAAATTCAAGATGTCAAAAACTTCTAGCAAACTCAGAACATCTTATCCAACAAACAAAACCCAACAATCACAAAAACCACACATTGATCACTTAAAGGGATTCACAAAATATGATGGATGATTTTCTGAAGTATCAAATGTTGCATGTTGCATAAATTTTTGACTATTTTTGCACTTGAACTTTTTGAATTATTGGATCCTCTACATTTTCTCAACAATGCTTCACGCTAGAGAAAGTCGTGGGGACTCCAATATTTTTTAGTTTTCTGTCTGTGAGGTGATCATTTGTACTGTGCAGATACTTGTCTCAAGACGTGATTCAAAGCATATCACTGAAGACATGATTCCACTTTGCGCATACACATGGTTTAATCTTATTTATTTATACGCAATCCACACTCAAGTCATCCTAGTTCAATTATACCTTGATGATTGTGCTATCTTGCAAAATCAAAAATCATGTAAATTTTTCTCAGGTCATTATGGTTCAATTATACCATTATTCTTGTATAAATTTTCAACATATCCCAAACAAATCAATGCTCAATGATGATACCTACAAAGAAAGTAAACAACATGTGGCTATACAGGGATGACCAATGCAGAATGAGGATGCTCAAATCAATTAGTTGCATATCATTTTACAATTAGTTGCATATCATTTTACAATTAAGTTGCATATCATTTTAATCTTGCATTAGTATCCTCATTATCATACATCTCATTTTCAAGATACATCTCATTTTCAAGATACAACATATTATATCATACATCTCATTTTCTAGATACATCTCACAGCATATCCTATCATACATTTTACATCTCATAAACATTATGCATTAACACATCATACTCAATGCACATACATCTAAGCATCACATCATCATCATAGAAAAATTAAAAAATCATATAGAAAGAATAATCCATAACACATCACATAAGGATAAAAAAAAATGGTGTCATATATATCTCAAAAATGATCAATGTGCAAAATATGTCATGTCTGTGCCAATACAAAAAAATGATCAAAATACAATAGAGACAATGTCTCTCAGGTATGACTATCTCCTGAAGGAGACGATCTCTCTACAGATGTCCTAGCACCTGGATCTCCAAGTGGATCCTATCTGGGAGGCCCTGTCATGCCTCTACTCTCTGTCCTTGACCCAGTCTCTCGAGATCGTCTAGATCTTGATGCTATGAAACTCAGTACTCGGCGCTCCCTAGGCACCGAATCCTCATAATGCCTCCTGTAGTACTTCACCTCCTTGGCTCTTAAAGCCATCTCTCTCAAGGTATCTCTCATCGGGCCACCTACTGTCGCTCTCTACAAACTCTCTGCAAGCTCCTCTGCTCGACCCCAACACTCTATCTCTGTATCCCGCTCCGTGGTCAGCTAAATAATCTAACATTGATGCGCCAACAATTGTGTCTGCAATTGCTGCACTGACAACTACAGAGATCTAATCTACGCATCCTCCTAATGCATCGAAATCCGCATCTATAGGGGTACCTGTGAAGGGGTACCCCCTGTCGCTCTACCTGTCCTCGGTACTGGTGGAGGTAAAACATCTGACCTCCTCCTCTAGGCCAGTCATCTAAGATCATCATGCCCTCCCACCACCACTACCACCTCTCCAACCCTCTCCTCCCCCCAGCTCTGATAGCCAAACCTCCTCTCCCTCTATCTACAACATCCCACCACACTACTCTCTCAACCCGTATCCCCCTGTCACCACCATCTCCACCCATATCTCCTCTCCTCCCCCGATCCGATCTCCCCTATCCCCTCGCTGACCTCGGCCACCTCCTCACCAGCCTCTCCCCATCTCCCTAGCCTCTTGGGCTGCTCATCCTAATCATCATCAAAAGTGGGAATCATCTCCACTGGATCTAATATCCTAGCCACTGCATGCGCAACAAAGAGTGCTGCAAACTCATCAGTCATCCCTACATCCACTATCTCAGTGGCATAGTCCCATATGTAGCCGGCTAAGTGAAAGAACTCCTCAACTTCCACCATGCTATCAATAGTGGGTCCCCACTCTAGAACATCCTGTCTCCGTTGAGAATATAAACATGTTCCCTGTGGTATCACCTACTGTCGACCATATTACCGCAACACCCGACTATGCAGAAATCTCTCAATAACAAAGGGCATCCGCCCTATCAGATATCTGGATATGTATACATAGGGCATCTCCATCCCATCTTCTATCCCACCCTCCTTAGTCTGCTCATAGGGTAACAATGCACCTACCATAGGAATCTGTAGAATCCTGTAGCAATCCTCAAGCATCACTGTGATCTCGCCTGTCGCCAAATGAAATGTGTTCATATCACTATGCCACCTCTCAGCCAACACTGTCAATAAACCATGATTAACGATAAAATGGGGCATCTCTAACAAAGAGGATAGGCCACACCTCTCAATGTTATCCCCATCAGCTTGTGTCAATCGTGGTATCAATGACCACGGTCTCAGAAATCACTCTCTCAACTGAACCACTCCAATGCGCTCCTATCACAAAGCAAAACAAGTCCAATATCAGTTTCCTCATCAAAATAATTCATAACAAAATAAAATTCATATCAACTTGAAACTTTGAAAATCTAATCAAGTTCCACATCATATCAAATCATATCAGCTTGTAACACAACTCAAGTTCCACAATCAAATCAACTTGTAAAACAACTCAAGTTCCACGATCAAATCAACTTGTAAAACAACTCAAGTTTCACATTCATATCATCTTGTAACACAACTCAAGTTCCACAAACCATATCAGCTTGTAAAACAACTTAAGCTCCACAGGTATATCTATAGACGTATAAAAATGACCATATTCCTAAATGAATATTTTATGTTCATTTCTCTATTTAATTAAATCCAATTTAATTAAATTACCCACATTCCTCTATTTAATTAAGTAAATTACTCAATTAAATTCACTATGCCCATTTAATGAATAAATCATTTTATTCAATTAAATCCCCCCCTATCCACTTTTAATTAAATTCAAATTTAATTAAATAGTTATCCAAAATTGAATAAATCTAATTTATTTATTTTCCCCAAATTACAACCAAATTGAATTAAATTAACTTTATTTCAATCAAATCCTATGATCCTTCCATCCACTTGCATTCTCCTACATCTCCCACTTGCACTCTAAAACCTATTCCTAATTTCTTCTAGACCCTTCTAATCACTTCTAAATTAACCTAACCCATCTTCTAAACTTTGTCACATCCCTAAACAAAGGGAAATCACTTCTCAACCCTTAAAGTCTTTGATAACCATTAAAGACTTCAAGTCTTCAACCACTTAATTTCCCAAAGTCTCCCAAACCATTAATGGTTAATTCAACCCTCTTACATGGTTAGAGACTTTCTCTAAACTCAACCTCCATGTAACCCAAGGGTCTCATCAAGCATTCATTGCTTTGACTATGGTTATCCCTCAATCATTTGCACAAGAGTTTATCCTTGGATTAACTCTTAATCCAATGGGTAATCTTAACTTAGGCTTGACCCTTACCCTCTAGATAACCATAAGGTCTTCTCAGGCATTTAATGCCTCCAACTCCTTCTCTCAACCCAACCCTATGTTGACACTTGTCACCATTTCATTGGTGCCAATTGCAAACATGGATTCCCAACTTTCAAATTTAGCCCTTGATTAACTCTTTCAATCCTGGCCATCCATTATCTTATTTTTGCTATAAATAGAGCTCTCATTCCTCCATTTTCATAATCCAAGTTTGTAGTATCATACTTATGCTCAAATACTTTCAAGCTTTCATACCATTTTATGCTCATTATTTTAGCCTCTCTTTTAGATAGAAATTAATCTAAATATGCATGTTTAGAGTACTTTCTTTATCATTAGCTTAAATCATTAAACTAATATAGTATGCTAGGATAGTTTGTTTACTAATCTTGTCATCTTATAATTAGTTTATTGCATTTCTAGAATCATGCATAGCTTAGAAGGCATCTCATATTAAAATCAACAAAAGCATCCCTCATTCTTGCATTTGCCATCCCTAAACCATTTTTCTCAGTGATCTGAGAGCAAAAATGTTGGTTTGAGGGACCGTGGAAGATAGAGAACCATGGGACCCACCTTGGGAAGCTGAGTGATATTTCATTATTCCATAGCTTGCACCAAGAAGTCCTATGAGTGTGTGAGCAAGGCTCCATAGAGCTCCATTTTTCACATATTGAGTTCTATCGACCCACTTTTACCGCATACATTTCTGCCGCCCACCATGGGGCATTACCTCATATATCAAATCGGTTTTTGAATTTAACCGCTTTTGTAGGCATGCGGAAAAAATGAATTAGCACGTTAAGTTAACTATTTAGCACATCCGGTTAACAGCCTAGTGCATTTGGTTTACTGTTCAGCACATGGAGTCCATCATCTAGCACGTAAAGTCCCTTTATTAGCGCATAGAATTACTAATTTTTCCTGTAAAATCTGCACGGAAGAAAAACAGAGCAGTGCTTTCGGCACACAAAGTAGCGCATCGCGAATAAAGTGTAGCACATCATATCCATCTTTTAGCGCATCTCTGTTATATTGTAGTGCGTATAGTTTGTTTTGTAGCGCATCACAGACAGAAAAGAGAAAATCAATTTGTAACAGAAACTAAAATTTAGACTTGTGGAAGTCCACGAAATTCGCCTTTTTGCTAACAAATTGACTAGTTTTCTATAGGTTACTGACAGTTGACTGCAGGTTTTGAACTCATTCTATTTAGACTAGAAATAAAGTAGTTTAAATTTTTACTAAATTTTCTAAGTTAGCCAAAGTTCAAATTTCTTTCTTTTCTTGTTTAAATAAAATTGAACTCACTTTTATTTTGGGCAAATAAAATGAACAACAAATCAAAATCTTTTCTTACTTTTCTAGGAGAAAATTTCTTACTTTGGGCTCTAAAAAGAACAACACAAAATTTCATTTTTTTCGCAATAGGCTTAAAAATAACCTCACCATCCTTTGGTGCATAAAAGGATTCACTTTTGAAATTTTGCAAAGGAAAGAACCTGACCTCAAAAGGCTTTGTTGCAATTAAAGAGGGAAGTTATTCCCCTTTTGTTTATCGAATTTTATTTGTTGACCAAATCGAACCTTTTGCTTTGTTGACGCGGTTATTTCCTTAGAATAAATAATCATTGTTGTGAGGAAGTAAAATTAACACCATGCTTTTCTTGGAGCAACATCTCCCAGTAGAAGTTAGAAAATCACTGAATTGAAGGTTTAAAAAGAATTTGTGATTGCCTTGAATCGAAAGAGGAAGGTATATGCTCTCCCCTTAACTGGGTGATCTGAAAAACCAGACCTCTCTTAAAAAGCTTTCTTTCCTTCAAAAGCATTTTACATCCTTTAATAGGCCTGCCTTCCCGAGGAGTTGAAATCAACTCTTAAAGCCGTTTATGGCCGGTGTGAAGGGAATGACCTAAGTGGGAAATGGCTTTGATGCCAAGTATTCCAACCCACTATAATCAAAAGTGGAAAGTGACAAAAGTCCTTTTCAATGGTTTCACGCAGCGATTAGCTTTCCCCTAGTATCCTCGAGATACGTAAAGCCTTTGTTCTAAAGGTTGGGAAGCCTCTTGAGGGAGTTTATCACTAACGACCAAACATGAAGCCTGATTACGAACCATAGAAATAGAAGCTTTGAACCAAGTCAGTAACTAGACATTTATAACATCATAGTGCAAGGGTGGGGAAGAATCTACCCCCAAGATTACTCACCATATATCTCCCAAGATAACTACTCAACTGTGAAGTGATTCACTTTGAGTTAATTTCTAGCCAAAGGCAAAAAAACAGGCGCCCTCTAGGGGGTGACACGGCTGTTTGAGCTGACGAAGTATCAAGACTAGTGGGCTATGATGTTATTTATGACCTTTGAATAAAGAGTCTTTCTGAAGTGTATTATTCATATCCAAACCTGTTAAAACATTGGAGATTTGAACACATCCTCGCAGAACATACACTTTTTGTTAGATTAGGCAAAATGGTTGTACTTTTTGTGCCCTGCTTGCATTTACTACTTTAGAAAATCATCCATCAAACCTGAAAAATTCACAAAAACCAACCAAAAGAAAAATTAGGGCAATTTAGTGCATAATAGCAACTTCTTAGCACGTAAGGTACTTTTGTTAGTGCATCCAACCATCAAGTTAGCGCGTTGATTGCAAACATTAGCGTTTTATCCCAAAATCAAAACAGTGTTAAAACATTTAGCGCATCAGAAAAATAGTCCTGCATGTGGAAGCATCAACTTAGCGTGTAGAAACCAAACATTAGCACATCCGGTTCACAAGTTAGTGCGTCACAGGCCTAGGCTAGCACATGACTTTTTAAATAGGTAGAAAAAAAAAATTTGAACAGTCAAATCTTTAGCGCGTGTCTGGGGGCAGCCTAGCGCGTGTGGTCATTATTTTAGCGCATGGAGTAATTTTGATAGCGCATTTTGTCCCTATTTTAGCACGTGATCAAAAACATATAGACAGAGGGCAAAACAGTGAAGAATTTTAAAATTTTTGAAAACATTTTCAAAAAGCCTCTCATTATCAACAACATTTCTCATCAAAGTGGAGTAGCGAAAACAAACTGTTAAAACTATTTCTTGAGCTAAATTTGTGTCAAAACAAACTTTGTAAAAATCCTAAACTGATCGCACGATAAAACATATCTATCTTATCATAATCTGGAAACCTCATCATCAGTATCAACAAAATCCTTTACCATCTTATGGATTTCATCTAAAAAACACTTGTTTAAAATTTCAAGTTGTCATATCAAGTCTCCATATTGGGGGGCTTTTATCCATATCATTTGACACGCTTTGTCATGAAGGGGCATCTAAACCTTCACTTTGATAGAGTAAGATTTGAAATTTTCCAAACAAGATCAACTGAATCCAAACAAATCAAAGGAAACCATTGATCACTCATGCATGACTAATCCCCATATTCTGAGAAGAAAGAACCTTTATCATAACATCATGTTGAAGAAACAACAACCTAGTTTTTCCAAGTTCATCAAAAGAAATAAGTTTTTATACATCAATTGTCAACTCTTCAAATCTCATCGGGTATTCCTTCATCATGTCAAACTTTATATCCAAAACAAATCCAACGAATTTGACAAAGAGCCCTTAAAAACAAGAGCCTACTATCAAAAGTCTGCTCTTAATCAAATCATAAACCGCAGAGGAAAAATAAATCCGACATTCTTTCCCGACGAGTGTATCACTTATAACACATCTCGACCAGAACCACCCACCCCCGAGCAACATATCAACGAGGATTTTGTCCCCTTCATCACTGAACGTTTCTACTAAAATGCCTGTTACTCGCTCTCAAAGAAACCAACAAAGTGAGACACACGCAGGGTCTAGTATGAATCAAAGGTTGTCAAATCCTTTTGAAGTTCCACACTTAGAAGAGATTGAAATTTCTGAAGCACTTCTTTAGGAATGTCAGGAAAACCCTTCATTCCAAAAGCTTGTAGAAAGGCTTATGGAAAATGACAAAGAAAAGTATCTGCTCATGCTCACAAGTAAAGGCGTTAAACTTCCCGAAGATTTAGACACAAACATCTTCAGAATTGGATCTCGGCAATATGCATATCAAGAACAACAAAGAGAAGAAGAAACTCGTAACCTTGAACAACACATACCTGAGCAACACATTCCAGAACAACATATACCAGAAATGCGTATGCCCGAGCTAGAAACTCCAGAGCAAAATATACCATTTAACACACCTTTTCAGCTGAAAACTAATACAAGAGAAGAGTTTCTTCCTCGGCAAAATAATGCGCCTTTGGTTGCACTTACTCAACAAATGCAAATGTTACAAAGACAAATACAAGACATGCAACAAGGAACAACAGTGCAGTACTCATTAAATGAAATCTGTCCTTATCCATTTGACAGAAGATTGAACATGGTGCCTTTTCCTCCAAACTCAGATGTTCCCAAATTTGATAAATACGATGGGAAAAGTGATCCCTGGGATCACGTTCGAGAATTTTGCACAATGAGTCTTGAGTTTGCTCATGATGACACCTATCTGATGAGGCTATCCCCAAGAAGCTTGGGAGGGCAAACAATGTAATGGTTATCCAAAATTACACCACCTGTTAGATCATTTGATTAATTGGTTAATAAATTCATAACACAATACTCCTATAACATTCAACATGTCATAACCATGCTAGATGTTTGTAACACCAAACAAAAGAACAATGAAACATTCATGATATTCCTTCAATGCTAGCGACGTATGGTATCACGATATCCTTGAGATATTCTTGAAAAGGAGAAAATGGAAATCTTCATTGACAATTTGAATGGTGAAATGAGTTACAGGCTCAAACTCCAATGCATACTATTGTAAAGCAGAAAATCGCGATCGAACCCTAGTTGCTCTTCCCCTCTTCCAACTCTGAGGAGAGAGAAGGGAGAGTCACTCTAGGGTTGATGGTTTTCACTTAGGGGAGAGACTTTACATTCAAAAGAGGGGTTGAAACCCACAAGATCCAATCCCACGCAATGCAAGATTGGATGCTAAATGTGTTTCAAGGGTTAAGAAAGCAAGGCTACCCTCTTTTGTAAAGAATGTTGATAGAAGAATTAAGCTAGGAATGCATAAAAAGTGACAAAGATTAGCTTATAAACTGAGATAGGGATATAGGATGAAGCTACGGACCTGGAATTAGCAGTAAAATGTTGATACGGCACTGTCCTGCAAATTTGAGCAAAAGTTGTCAGGACGATGGCGCTCGGTGCCACGGTCCTCCGAAAAATCCGCGAAACGAAGGGGGATCTGTTCGTCTCTGCACAAGGATTCCAGATCTTCAATTTCAGCCGCGTACCTGCAACCTACACACAGAAAAGTGAAGACAATTGGGGGGTTAGGGATTAGGGGTTTGCCTTTAGGTCAAACCCCGGTTTTGGAATTAACCAAGAAATGAGAAATGCTGTAAATGTAAATGTCTATAATGTAAAACAAGTACTAATACCTTGTTGTAAGGATGTTTGTATCCTTATGTGCAAAGGTATAGATGTTGTATGTTGTATGTTGTAGTAGTATGTTGTAAGTGATCTCCTCTTCAATGGTTGAATCCTTGTCTTGAATGCAACACTTAGCCTTGAATGGAGACTTAGAATGATCAATTGCTTGAAGGAATGCTTGAATGCTTGAATGCTTGAGTATAGTTTCCACACTTGTACACATATGTCCTTCTTTCTTTGTTTTCTACCCCAATGGGAGAGGCAAATGTAGTTTATATACTTGCCAATTAGGGTTAATAGACTGATTTTCCCGACCTTAGGTCGACTAGGAAAGATAATTTTCCAATTTGCAAACATAAAGACCCGAAGTCCAAAAGAGACCGGGCCCAAAATAGGACCCAGGGACCAGGGCGCTGGGCGGTCTGGTCCCACCTCCCGGGACAGCAAGGTGCAAAGGAGGTTCAAGCCAGGGTGCAAGAAAATGCAGTTTTTAGTGTCATAATCAGGTTTCGGGGTCTCCATTCAGGTTGCATGTTGCGTCGCCATCGTGAAGACCGAAATGCAGTCGAAATTGCAAGTTTCGCAATTTTAGGACGCTACATTTAGCCCCCACTTTAGCGGGAGTATAAGCGTACGCTCATACTTCCGGTAAAGTACAAGGAAACAACATTGAAAGACTTTCACCACGTCAAGGAGGCAAGATACACCAAGCCCCTAATGGACTAAGGATCTTACGACTTCGATTGACAAAGTAAAAGGGAAGATCACGAGGGAGAACCATGACTGTCAGTAGTAAGGTTCCCTCACTATGAGTCATGCAAGAAAGATATCAAAAATTTTCAAGGCAAGGCTAAATTTGCCAAGAAATTCTCAAGTATCTTGAAAAGATATGAACGGGATGTATGCCCCCCTACGTTAAAGCGATCGCACACGCCTCACCGGGGGTGATTGCTTTAAGGTAGTGATACATATAAGAAATGAGAAAGGAGCACGTTATCACAAGGATTTAGCCCCCAAGTGTGAGATAAGCCCAAGGATAATAGACACAAAACACAAAGCACAAGGTGACTTCACTTTCCTCGGGGTCAGTATGCTATATGATAGTTCATGTGTATCATATGTATGTATGCATAATTGTTCTTCATTCCCCAATCAAGGAAGGTCACCTAGAAGAAGGGAACACATGTGTCTTTTGAGTCAACATGAGAGAGATCGAGAGATCTCAATGCTTTGCATCGTCCTCAAGTAGACAACACCAAGGACAACAAATAGAAGAATGAGAATAACACATAGAAGAAGTAACGATAGAGGAGGAGAGAATCTGCTATGCTAATGTAACTAGTCTAGCACGTCATCTACCCCCCGATCTTGCTGATCAATGTTTCGGGAAGGTAGGGAACATGCTAGAGGAGGAACATCCAACACAGCAGATGGAGCTATCACAAGATCCAAACAAGGGCTATGTTCATGTTCCAAGCCACGTTGTTCTTGTCTAGGAGCTAGGATAAGTGCTTTAGAAAATTCATTAGATAAATGGTTATCAATATCAACAAGTTCATATTCACTATCAGAATGAACAGGAGAAACATTTGCATCATGAATAACATTTTCATCTATATCATCATCAAGATTTATAAAAATAGGATCTTTAACTCGCACAGGATCAAGACCATCATGTATCTTATGTTTAGGAGATTTCGGCTCGATCGTCGGCTGAGGAGAAAATGGAATAATGCTTGTTGAAGGTGTTTTTGGAGATTGCAAAGTTTGAGAAGCAACTGCTTGAGCTCTAAGACGACGCTTTCATCGACGTTCGCGTGCAGAACGATTTCATCTAGTCTTAGTAGGAAGATTAGGAGATTGAGGAGGAGGAATGTTCTCATCCTTATCACTTGGGTGTTTAGGTTGTGGTCGCTTAGGCTGGACAATAGGAGAAGAGGAAGGTCTCTTCTCTCTATAAAAAGGAGGAGGAACTGCTCCATATAAGGGAGGAATATTTGGTTTAGGAAGGAGACCAAGTCCATCATGGTGAGGAGGGATAGGTCTACTTTTAGGAAGTTTATTAGATATAGGCATAGTCACATCCATAGGGATGGGTTGGGAATCTTCTTGAGGAAAGACATTAGTTTTATCTTTCAAAGGAAGAACTTCCTTCTCAAGAATGATAGGAATGTCAAGTTTGGGTGTTCTAGGTTCACTTAGAGATAGGATCATATCTGTTTTCCACTTTTGATAAGATTTGAAAAGATGATCACTTCGCGGAGGAAGAGATTGGAATTGTTTAGGCCAAAAGTAATCAATAGGAATGCTAGAAGTTCTTTCAGCTGGTTTAAAGAGACTATGATTGATAGTAACAACTTCACCATTATGGGGAAATTTCAAACACTTGTGAATAGGAGAAGCAATAGCTTTCATGGAAGATAGCCAAGGATAGCCAAGCTTCACACGAAATTGTTCGGATGAAGGAATAATAGAAAAGTTCACATCAAGGGATTTGTTATGGACCTCAATAGGCAATGTAATAGAACCAATTGCAGGAGAAGAAAATGCATCAAATAATTTCACAATCACATCTGTTTTGTCATAGATCACTTGATTCAATTGCAAAGTAAAAAGAAATTCTTCAGTAATAACATTAACCATGCACGAAGGATCAATAAGCACTCCACGGCAAGGTGTATTCTTGACTTTTGCAACTATATATAAAGGACCATCAGGTGCCCTAATGGTTTCACTAGAATCAAATATGATGGAAGGTTCTTTAGGGATTTCTTGCTGCTCTACAAAGTTAATCACATTCGGAGTCATAGACACAAGACCATCAGATGAGAGAGAGGAATCATTAGTCTCAATCGCATTAGAGGTATGAGAAGGCAATGGATCAGTAAAAATCTGAAGATTTTGGTTAGGAGGAGCTACAGATGTATTGCTTTTATCATTCACTCCAGAAACAGAGATAGTATTGTTATCAATCAAATCTTGAATTTTACCCTTTAAAGAAAAACATTTTTCAGTATCATGCCCAGGCTGACGATGAAATTGACAAAAAGCTTTGTTATCAAAATAGGGTGAAGTAATCTTTGCAGGATCAATTTGTCGTATAGGAGGAAGAGTAAGCACATTTTGTTCCAATAACTTATTCATAATACTATGCAATGATTCATTCAAAGGAGTATACTTTCTTTCTTTCTTGAAAAGTTTAGAAATAGGAGGCACACCTGATGCTGCATTCACATTGTTGTTGATGATGTTTTCATTGAATTTGATGGAATCTCTGTTCAGTTTAAACTTTCCAAATAGTTGTTGACTGCTATCACCCTTATCACTCAGAGCCATAGGATGTGATTGTTCCATTTGACTCACAGTCAGTTGATAATTGTGAAGAGTTGCACACAACTGTTGGAAAGAAGTAAACTCAGAAAATAGAAGTTTGTCTCGAATATCTTTTTGTAAATTAGAAATAAAGATTCTTTGGATATCATTGTCAGGCACTGGAAAGGAAATTTGAGCATACAAATGCTTATATCTACCAATGAAATCAGTCACTTTTTCTTTAACACCTTGTTTACAATGCATTAAATCAATCAAAGTAACTTTAGGACTTATATTGTTTTGAAATTGTTGAATGAAAGCATTTGCAAGTTGTTCGAAAGAAGTGATAGAATAAGAAGGCAACGAGCAATACCATTGTAGGGCTTTGTCTCTTAATGTTCTAGTAAACAATTTTGCAAGCAACCTTTGGTCATAGGAATTTCAACATGTTTAGGGGGAATAGCTCAAACAATATCAAGAGAAAGTGGGCTCGCAACATCAAATGTGGGCACACTAAACTTAGATTGATTCATAGAGGCAATTTGTTGCTGTAAAGAAGAGACAGTTTGTGCAAGATTGTTAATGGTCGCTTCAGTCGAAGAGTTCATATTAGATGTATTAGATTGAGATGGAGGTGTTATGTTATTGAAAGAAGGTAAAGAGTAAGGTGGTGGGACCCTATGATAATTAGTCATAGGAGATGATTGGACAGGAGGAACACTACAAGGAGGAATGGAATGATTGAATGAATTGCCCCCTTGCGTCATGTTCATTTGTGAAGATGTAATAGGAACACTCATTGAAGGAATGAATGAAGAAGTCAGATTAAATGAAGGAAGAGGGTTATTTGAGGAAGGGGGATTGCCCCCATGACTAGTGATCATAGGAGGAATGTCTTGTATTGAGGTAGTCATTATGTTTGATGTAAAGGTAGGTATGCTAGCAATAGAAGTTGTCAAAGGAATAGAATGATTGACTTGTGTAGGAGGTTGTGTATAACCTAAAGATTCGGCACAACTCTTTATAGGCATCACATTCGAATCCACAATGTGTGCAATACCACGCAAAATATCAATTCCATTCTTATCACTTTGAAGCATACGTTTTAGACCCTCAATTAAAGGAAGAGCTTGACTATCAGGGTATTCTTGAGACATCCATTGTCAAAAATCGTCAAATTGGTTATCCAATTTCGAAAGTTGTTCTTCAGAAACCTCATGGAGAGCTTCTTCATCATTAGGAGGATTAGAGGAATTACCCATGTCCTCGTTAAAAAGACCACTCAAATTAGGTTCCATCTCCTCAGTAATTAAACCTTGGAAGGACTTAATTCTAAGGCTTCGTCTAACGGGAATAGTGTAAGTAGGGCTTATTGTTGTAAAACTCATGCACTAGAGAGAGAGAGAAAGTTTTGAATTTAGAGGTAGCAATTTTCAGTAAAATCAGCCAATCTTCCAGATTTAAGCTGTTAAATACAATCAGGACAATCTCCCGAAATTTCAGAAAAAATGTCAGGGACCGTGGCGCTTCGGAGTGCACACGGTCCCAGCAACTTTTTTCGAAATTTGCAGGGATGAAAGTTATGATGATTTTAGAGCCAATCTGAAAAAATTGAGTGATTTTACGATCTGTAGATAGGCCAAATTAAAGTTGCAATCTCGAAATTGAATCCTACCAAGATTATCGAAAAATGCAAAATTTGAATTTTGAAAAAGAGAGGGAAACTAAAATTTTGAATTTTATGATTTTAGAGGGAATGTCAAGAGCAATGCAAATTTTGAAATTCAAAAGTTGACTCAATTGCACGCAAAATTCAATTTTGAAAGCAGAAATCAAAGTTGTTGTAATTAAGCACTTAATTTCAAAAGTCACAAATTGCAAGAATTTGAATAAAGCACTGAAATTTCGAATGAATGCAAACACACTTTTCAGATTTAGGACAGTAAGGACACAAAATTTCAATTTCAATGATTTTTGAACGTTTAGAAGCCTTAATCCAAGCAATCACAAGACCAACTTTGACTGTAATTTTGAAAGTGTTATAATTGATAAAATCAGCCAAAATTCTGGATTTTAGCAGAAAAATACAGTAAGATCTTGCTCCCGAAATTTCGGAAAAAATGTCGGGGAAGATGGCGCTCGGAGTGCACACGGTCCTCACAACTTTTTTCCAAATTTTCAGGGATGAAAGATATTATGATTTTATTGCGGAATCCAAAGTTACAGCTGATTTGGAGATGTTTTGATCACTGAAATTGTCGGACAAAGGTTGAATCAAGAGGGTTTCAAAAATTAGGGTTTTGCCACTTAACCACTTAATTTTCAAAATCAAAGCATAGATATGAATTGATAATTTGTAATAGAAGGGTAGATCTGAAACAAGCATTAACAATTAAACATTTCACAAGTTTAATTACTTAAAAAGAAAATTTAAGGTTTTTATGCAATTAACCTCTAAAATTTTGCAAAAGATCAAACATGGAAATGTAATCAAGGAATCCAATTTTTAGATCTAACTATGAATAATTAGAAAGGATGTTCACGTCGGGTTCACCAAAATGTAAAGCGGAAAATCGCGATCGAACACTAGTTTCTCTTCCCCTCTTCCAACTCCGAGGAGAGAGAAGGGAGAGTCACTCTAGGGTTGATGGTTTTCACTTAGGGGAGAGACTTTACATTCAAAAGAGGGGTTGAAACCCACAAGATCCAATCCCACACAATGCAAGATTGGATGCTAAATGTGTTTCAAGGGTTAAGAAAGCAAGGCTACCCTCTTTTGTAAAGAATGTTGATAGAAGAATTAAGCTAGGAATGCATAAAAAGTGACAAAGATTCACTTATAAACTGAGATAGGGATATAGGATGAAGCTGCGGACCTGGAATTAGCAGTAAAATGTTGATACGGCGCTGTCCTGCAAATTTGAGCAAAAGTTGTCAGGACAATGGCGCCCGGCGCCATGGTCCTCCGAAAAATCCGCAAAATGAAGGGGGATCTGTTCGTCTCTGGACAAGGATTCCAGATCTTCAATTTCAACCGTGTACCTGCAACCTACACACAGAAAAACGAAGACGATTGGGGGGTTAGGGATTAGGGGTTTGCCTTTAGGTCAAACCCCGGTTTTGGAATTAACCAAGAAATGAGCAAGAGCTGTAAATGTAAATGACTGTAAAAAAAGTACTAATACCTTGTTCTAAGGATGTTTGTATCCTTATGTGTGAAGGTTTAGATGTTGTATGTTGTATGTTGTAGTAGTATGTTGTATGTAGCATGTAGTATGTGATCTCCTCTTCAATGGTTGAATCCTTGTCTTGAATGCAACACTTAGCCTTGAATGGAGACTTAGAAGGAATGTTTGAATGCTTGAATGCTTGAGTATAGTTTCCACGCTTGTACACATATGTCCTTCTTTCTTTTTTTTCTACCCCAATGGGAGAGGCAAATGTAGTTTATATACTTGCCAATTAGGGTTAATAGACTGATTTTCCCGACCTTAGGCCGACCAGGAAAGATAATTTTCCAATTTGTAAACATAAAGACCCGAAGTCCAAAAGAGACCGGGCCCAAAATAGGACCCAGGGACCAGGGCGCTGGGCGGTCTGGTCCCACCTCCCGGGACAGCAGGGTGCAAAGGAGGTTCAGGCCAGGGTGCAAGAAAATGCAGTTTTCAGTGTCATAATCAGGTTTCAGGGTCTCCATTCAGGTTGCGTGTTGCGTCGCCATCGTGAAGACTGAAATGCAGTCGAAATTGCAAGTGTCACAATTTTAGGACGCTACAACTATCTTTCACTAAATTGATTGAAATTGGCATTCAAGTAGAGGAAGCATGTGTCAAAAGTGAACACTCAAATTCTAAAAGGAAGGAACAAACTCATCAAACTACAATAACCAGAATAACACCAACCTAGACAAATCTTGATTTTGGACTCGAAACAAAAATGAAGGCAACAATGAATCACATGATCCCAAATCTAAGCAACCAGTGCTTGCATTATCCAAAAATCCTCAAAATATGAAAAATCCTAAAAATGCTAATCCAAATGCTAACACATATGCACCAAACACCAATCAAGGACAACTCAACACAAACAACACCAATGACACTCAAAGAAAAAACATGAATCCAAGACCTAACAACAATTCACGCAACAACACGAACAATTTCCAAAAGCATATCTTCACACCATTGGGGCAATCACTAGAATCAGCATTCAGTGAATTTCTGGCAAACAAAATTCTCTCCTTGCCTGCAATCAGCAAATATGAACCCCAAATCAAACCACCTTAGTGGAATGATTCACACTATTATGATTTCCATCGTAACAAGGGTCATCAGACGAACGATTGCATGAGATTAAAACACATGGTACAGGACATGATTGATCGAGGTGACTTAATGGTAGATGGTCTCAAAACAAATAGTGATCACGGAGCCTTTAAAAATCATCTCCCAAATTACAACAAAGATGGAGCTTCAACCTTGGATGATACACGCGGAGCTCGTATCAACCATATCTACAACAACACCATAAATCACATATCAGCTAAAGATCATCAAGTAAATGTCATCACCATCCGAGATCAGCGTAATCATGAATCTGTTAATGTGACAACCCGAACTCAGAAATATGTCTTAAAAGGACATAAGTCACCTACAACTACTACACCAAAAATCCAATATGACTTGGTTAGCTAACTACGTAAAACTCCAGCTTAGATATCTATACTCAAATTACTGAAACTATCACCGAAGCACAAAGACATATTGGAACAAGCGCTATTGGAAACCAATGTACCTCAAAATTTGGATACAGATAGATTTCAAGCCATGGTCACCCATATGAATGGACCTCATAACCTCACCTTCTCAGAGCATGACAATGTTTCCTTGAGCCATCTGCATAACACTCCTCTCCATATCGAAGTCATTGTTCGCAAACATCGACTAAAAAGAGTCTTAATAGATGGAGGAGCCGGACTTAATATATGTACTTTAAAGCTTATCCGTGCATTAGGCTTCTCAGAAGAGTCTATTGATCCCTACAAGAAGATTACCATAAAGGCATATGATGATGAGGAAAGGTCCTCTAAAGGAACCATGATGTTACCTATTCAAGTGGGACCAGTGCAAAAAGATACTATGTGTCAGGTCTTAGACATAGATCTCACCTACAATATTTTGTTAGGGCGACCCTGGATACATGAAATGCAAGCAGTACCTTCTACGTATCACCAGTGTGTCAAATTTCCTTACGATAGACAAGAAATCTTCATATCTGCTGATCACAATCCATTTCCATATTGCAACACAATGGGGGCAGCCCAAGACAATTTGGTTCCTCATAATAGAGAAAAGCAGTGATCTTCAACATCAGATCTACAAACAGCAAAGCCCAACTCATTATTTGGAGATTTCTAGTAGAAAATGCAAATCAAAGACCAAGGCATGGGAAAATACTCTTTGGAGCCCTTATGTTTGGCCAAATTACCGACATCACCCAGATCTCATGGATTGCCTACTACATCAACGCATCTGGTAACTCAACCCATCACCAAATTTGATGGTACCTTCATCCAATTGGGCACTCTAGCACATGAATTAGAAGACAAGGATATTCTTAGTTGGTTATACAAAGACGAGGAAGAAGATAATAGAGTAGCTGCTCTGGACATTGTTCTACCAACACACCTATATGGAAAAGGATACTTAATCATGCAGCAAATGGGATATGATGGTAAAGGACCTATTAGGAAATGCAAAGAAGGAGTCACTGAACCCATAGATCTTCCTTCACAGCCCAGTAGAGACAACAGGATTGGGTTGTGAGCTCACTTTCCTATTAAGAAAGCCGCCCCGCATAACTACAAAACCTCAATGGAAAGTAAAGAAGAAGTACAAAGAAGAATCCTGGCAGGAAGCACTCTTTGAATCAGCAGAAACAATCCACAAGGCATGGGAATGTCAAGAATAGAAGTTACATCAGGAAAAGCTTCTAAGCCACAAGAAGGCCATATCTGTAGCAGTAGCTCATAGTCAAAATCCACTATGCCAAGAACAAATAAGATCATCTTAGGATACCATTATTTCTCCTAGAGGAGGCACAGTCTATGAACAAATACAGAAAGTAGAAGAAGGATCTGATACCAAGTCAACAAAAACTATCAAAATGGTATCCATTATCAAAGATTTGTTTTCACCATACAACATCCTAGTTTACAACACTGATAGAATTTGGGATGATGCCTCTGAGACTGATTCAAATGAATATGAATGGGGTAGTTGCTCAAATGCTACTGTAGATATCACTAACAATACTGATTCCATATCCCTTTCTCAAGAAGAACATAACGTAGAAGATAGACCTCTTGAATTTGGACAATAGAATATCTATGACGCCAAGGAAAGTGAACAAAAACATTATGAACAAGTCTCTATAGAAGATAATACCATCGAAGACCTCAACGAAATCCTGGACTTCTTTAAAACCAAGAACAATCACGATGAAGACTCTGTCCTAACACTTACAATAGTAGACCTTAATCCACCAAACAATTCTTTACTGCTTGTCTTTCCTGACCTCATTGATTGGGATGAACCTGAAATCCATGATATACCAATTTTCCCAAATGATGAATCTATTATCCATTACCTATGTATTGTAAATCTAGAAACAGGCTCTACCAGTGAACAAAGTAACAATGTCTGCCAATCAGGGAGTTCCAAGTCTCTCAGTCACAAAATTAAACCAAATAAAAGATCTGATGCTGAAAACTAGTCAATGGCAGCTCTAGATCACAAAAAAGTAAAAATAAAGGACACATCTAAGGGTGAAAACCTTTTTAAGGCACCTAACGATGGGAGACTTGACACTCTTCCTGAGCACTTTCATGAGCGATCACCCATATTGATTGAGCCCACTCAATCAATCAACATTGGTACCATAGAAGTGGTAAAAAACATACACCTTGCAGAATTTCTGACAGAGGAGGAAAGATCAGCATTCATCATTTTCTTTAAAGAATAGCAAATTAAATTTTCTTGGTCATATGCCGATATGCCTGGAGTTGATCCACACTTGATCATGCATCACTTGTCCATCTCTTCAGGAGTTAAATTAGTCAACCAAAAGCTACAAAAGATGAATCCACAGGTAGCACTCATGGTCAAAACTGAACTAAAGAAACTATTAGATGTCGGATTCATCTGACCCATTGACTATGCAGAATGGATTTCCAACATCGTTCCAGTATCAAAACCGGATGGTAGTATTAGAATATGCACTGACTTTAGAGACGTCAACAAAGCTTGTCCAAAAGATGACTTTCCTCTGCCCAGTATAGACATAATTGTAGACCTCACAGCAAGACATGCAATGCTCTCATTAATGGATGGTTTCTCAGGCTATAATCAAATCAAAATAGCCACAGAAGATCAAGATAAAACAATGTTCACCTGTCCTTGGGGAACGTACTATTGGAATGTTATGCCTTTTGGCTTAAAGAATGCAGGGGACACTTATCAAAGAGGAATGACAACAATCTTTCATGATATGATGCACACATTTATGGAAGATTACGTGGATGATTTACTAGCTAAGTCATTCACCAGAGTAGAACATCTCAGCATCCTAACAAAGATCTTTGATCGATTGGAGAAATTCCAAGTCAGGCTCAACCCTAAGAAGTGTGTCTTCGGGGTTACATCAGGCAAGTTACTAGGCTACATAGTCTCAGCTAAAGGTATCGAAGTAGATCCAACAAAGGTACAAGCCATTATGGAAATGCCACCACCAAAAAATATCAGTCAACTCAGATCTCTACAAGGATGACTTCAATCAATCAGGCGATTCATCGCTCAACTAGCAGATAAAAGTCTACCATTTAACCATTTACTACACAAAAATGTACCATTCAGATGGGAGACCAAGTGTGCAAAATATTTTTACCAAATCAAAGAGTACCTAATGAATCCACCAGTTCTAGTACCACCAGTCACAGGAAAGCCACTTATCCTATATATCTCAACAACAAATATATCACTGGGGGTATTATTGGCACAAGAAGATCAACAAGGAAAGGAATGAGCCATATATTATATCAGTAGGACATTGAATGGCTATGAACTCAACTATACATTCATTGAAAAGGCTTGCCTAACAGTAGTCTTCGCATCTCAGAAGTTCCGACATTATATGCTAGCCCACACAATTAAGCTAGTGGCAAAAATTGATCCTCTCAAATATCTACTCAGCAAGGCAGCTCTTACAGGCAGATTGGCTAAATGGGTCATGATTCTCAGTGAATTTGATATTCAATACATAGAAAGACGCACCATCAAAGGACAAGCAATTGCAGATCAGTTGGCTAAAGCACCACTACCAGGAAAACAAACTATGGAGATTGAATTTCCAGACAGGGATGTTCTTGCTATTTCTACCAACAATGGACCCTATACTTTGATGGATCCTACACACAACATGGTTCAGGTGCTGGCATTCTATTCATCACTCCTGAAGGACACACTATACCAAGATCATATAAGCTAATGTTCCCATGCACAAATAATGTAGCTAAATAAGAGGCATTAGTTATAGGCATCAAAATGGCCGTAGAATGGAAAATCACAGAGTTAAAGGTTTATGGAGACTCACAACTAGTCATCAATCAAATCAACAACGACTATCAGACAAAGGATGACAAGCTACTACCCTACAAGCGAATGGTGGATGACTTCAAACAGTATTTTGTGCACATCACCTTCGAGCAAATACCAAGGTTGAACAACAAAGCAGTTGATGTAATGGCTACAATCGCTTCATTACTACAAATTCTAGAGAAACAGAGTCATTATGAGTTTCTGGTAGAGCAACTGTTCTCCCCAGCTTATGACCACTCTAAATCCCATGTTATCTATGCCTTGACTGGTTTAGATTCTCCGTTATATGGACCAATATACGACTACCTCAAGAACAATATCTTACCCATTGACCAATCACGTAACTAGAAACGTAATTTTATTTGGCAAGATGCCCGTTATACCCTTACCACTGGTACTTTGTATTGTCGAGGTCTAGATGGTACTCTTCTTCATTGCCTTGATCGTAATGATTCTGATTTTGCTTTACACGAGCTTCACAAAGGTATTTGTGGAACACATTCAAGTGGAACTACTCTTGCTAAAAAGATTCTAAGGATGGGATACTACTGGCCTACAATGGAGAAAGATTCATATCACTTCGTCAAGAAATGTCCTAAATGCCAGATCCATGGCAATCTAATACATGCACCAACACAGGAACTGCAACCATTTACAACATCCTGGCCCTTTTGTCAGTGGGGACTAGACTTAGTTGGCAAAATTCATCCTTCATCTTCAAATGGAGACAAGTTCATTATAACTACAACAGAATACTTTACCAAATGGATAGAAGTAGTTCCCATGGCCATAGTGACTGGGAAACAAATTGCCTCTTTTATCCTAAATTATCTGATCTACAGATATGGCATTCCAAGTTCAGTCATCATAGATAATGGACAACCTTTCAAAAACCAAGATGTACAAGAACTATGTGAAAAATTCAAAATCCAACATCGGTTCTCTACACCATACTACGCACAGGGAAATGGTCAAGCAGAAGCATCTAACAAGACAATACTAAAGATCCTAAAGAAAACAGTGAATGATGCAGGCAAAGATTGGCACGTACAACTTACTCCAGCACTTTGGGCATACAGAACCAGCATCCGCACACCTACAGGAGCAGCACCATACTCATTAGTATATGGATCAGAGGCCATTTTACCCCTAGAAGTAGAAATCCCATCTCTCAAAGTCTCTTTGAAAGGTTTAATCCCAGATGAAGAGTATCGAGTTAACCGACTGCAAGAACTTGAACTATTAGATGAAAGACGTCAGTATGCTTACACTCATCTCAAAGCATATCAACAACGCATGTGCAGTAGCTACAATCACAAGGTCATCCCTCACAACTTCAAAGTTGGTGACCTAGTCCTCAAAGAAAATCCAAGAAATCAGCAAGATCGAGAAAAGAAAGGGAAATTTGAACCTAACTGGTTGGGTCCCTATGTCATCATATCAGTCTATGGATCAGGTGCCTATCAGCTAATAACTTCAGAAGGAGATGTGCTCGATGAACCAACTAACAACATCCATCTGAAGAAGTACTACACTTAAGTAGCCTAGTGCACAGAAAAAGCCAAAACAAGCAAAAAAATAAAAAAATCTAGAAAAAGCAAAAAAAACAAAGTACAATAAAAACAAATGGTGAAAACTGGTAAACAGGCACTCTTGTGAAAGAACGCCTCCTCTATCTATCTCCATACCATTTTATCCATATCCTTAAAAACACTATCGGCCATCGCCCGACACTTAGCACATATCCATTCAGGACATACTTAGCATAGTCACTATCCTGGTTTATCCATATATATCCTCTTACCACATTCCACCATGGCTTGGAAATCACTAAACATATTCACATCAAGAGGCACACTCAGCTAGGGGCATTAAAATCGTCAAAACTTGCAAACATTCAAGATGTCAAAACTAGAAGCAAAACTCCATAGTATGGCATCCAACAACCAAACCTACGCTTCATCGCAAAACAAAACAAAAAATTCACAAAAATACCGAGGATGGATGATTTTCTGAAGTACTGAATGTTGCATTATAGCATAAAAATCTTGACTAGTTTTGTATTTGGAACTTTTTAAATTATTGGATTCACTTCCTTTTCTCACTAAATGCTTCAAAGCTAGAGATCATGGGGAACTTCCAATATTTTCTTAGTTTTTTGTCTGGGAGGCGATCACTTGTACTGTGTGAATACTTGCCTCAAGATGTAGAACATCGAATATCACTGAAGGTCTGATTCCACTTCATGCATACAAATGATTTAATCTTGTCTGTTTACGCAATACGCACTCAGGTCGTCCTGGTTCAATTATACCTTGACGCTTGTGCTATCTTGCAAAATCAAACATCATGTAAATTTTTCTCAGGTCATTATGATTCAATTATACCATTGTGCTTGTATAAATTTTCAACATATCCTAAACAAATCAATGCTCAATGATGATACCTACAAAGACAACAAACAACATATGGTTATATCGGGATGGCACATGCAGAATGAGGATGCTCCAAAAATATAGTTGCATATCATTTTACAATTAGTTGCATATCATTTTCCAATTAGTTGCATATCATTTTACACTTAGTTACATATCATTATCATACATCTCAAAAATACATTTCATAGCATATAAAATCATACATCTCATTTTCAAGATACATCTCACAAATATATTAAAAGCATACATCCTGCATCATACATTATATCATATATTTAAGCATTGCATCATCATCACATAAAGAAAAGAACACATAAGCACATACATCCATATAACACACCACATGATCAAAGATAATGATGCCGTATATATATATATATATATATATATATATATATATATATATATATATATATATATATATATATATATATATATATATATAATATATATATATATCTCCAAAATGATCAAAATGTACAAAATCTATCATCTCTGTGTCTAGTACAAAGAATACAATGATAAAAAATACAACAGAGACCCCGTCTCTCAAGTATGGCTATCCCCTAATGGAGATGGTCTGGCTCTAGATGTCCCCACCCGTGGATCTCCAGGGGGATCTTGTCTTGATGGCCCTGTCACACCTCGGCTCTCAGACCGCGACCCAGTATCTCGAGATCGACTGGATCTCAACTATGTGAAGCTCTATACTCGGCGATCCCTCGGTACCGCAACCTCATAGTGCCGGCGGTAGTACTCCACCTCCTGAGCTCTCAAAGATAGCTCTCTTAGGGTGTCTCTATTGGACCACCCACCGCTGCTCTCTGCACGCTAGCTGCAAGCTCCTCCACTCGCCCCCTCCTCTCTATCTCTATGTCTCGCTCAGTGGTCAACTACGCAATCTATTGTTGATATGTCAAAACCTATGCCTGCAGCTGCTGTACAGTCACCTGTAGGGTCCAAATCTGGGCATCCTCAACATGAGTGGGGATCCGAATCCGTAGCAGTACCTGCGTAGGGACATCCCCTCTCACTCTACCTGTCCTCGGTGCTAGAGGTGGGAGCACATCTGTCCTCCTCCTTTGGGCTGGCCGTATCACCTCGTCAGTCCCCCCCACTATAGCTAGAACCTCCCTCACCCTCCCCTCTCCACCTACTCCAATAGCCAATCTGCCTCTCCCCCTGTCCATCACTGCCCATCTGATTGCTCTCTCCAAACCTCTATCTCCTCTCCTCCCTCGATCTCCTCTCCCTCGTCCCTCAATCTCCTCTCCCTCGTTGTCCTCATCCACCATCTCCATCATCCTCATCATCTCCCTCTCCCTCCTCATCATCATCATCGAATGCCGGTCGCATCTCCTCAGGATCCGATATCCTGGCCACTGCCCACGCGACAAACAATCTCGCGAACTCATCGATCATGCCCGCATCCAAAATCTCTAGGACATAATCCCATATCTAGCCCACCAAACCAACAAACTCCTCCACTGCCACCGCACTATCAATGGTCGGGCCCCAATCTGATATGTCCTGCCTCCACCATGCATATAAGCAGGCCCCCTGAGGTATACCCTGTTGTCGACCAAATTGTCGCAAAACTCTAGTTACCACAAACCTCTCAATAACAAATGGGGTCCTCCCAATCAGGTATCTCGTCATAAACATGTAGGGCATCTCCAACCTGCCTCCACCCACACCTCACACCCTATATACGGTCGCCATGTGACCATATCGATGTCATCCAAAACTCTCCTCCAATGCTCTAGTTTGCCCAGCTTTTGCTGGACAACTAGACCCCTGTATCATAAGCATAGGCACATCCAATGGGCCTATCTCTATCTGCTAATGGCCTAGAAGCCGGAATGTGCTCCCAGCACCATACCTATAAGAGCGTCACGCTAGCTGACAAACTGCCATAACCTAGGTATACCACCTTGTGCAAGTCTCTGTATAGATGGGCTAGCATAGTCAATCCTCTAACACCAGCCCCCATCCCACAGAGAATCCCTTTGACTTGCAATCAGGACAAAGGAATCCACCGATAAACCCTACCAGTACTGATGGAAGCGGTGCATAATCCAGGTCTAGGAACTCCTGCCATGGGATCTCATATCCGCATACTGTCTCATCGTAAAAAATACGGCAAAGTGCCTTTGTGCCACCCTCCTCCGACTGCTCATATGGTAGTAGTGCACCTACTACTGGTATGCGTAGAATCCTATAATAGTCCTCTGGTGTGACCATCATCTCACCTGTGGCAAAGTGGAAGGTGTTCGTGTCGCTGTGCCACCTCTCTGCGAGCGCTATAAGTAGCCCCTGGTTCACAGTGAACCGAGGCATATCCAATAGGGACATCAACCCACATCTCTCAATCATATCTAGGTCGGCCTGTGTCAACTGTGGTATCAGAGTCCAAGGCCTAGGAAATCGCTCACGTGACTGCACCACGCCCAATCGCTCCTGCCAACCAGCAAAACAAGTCCAATATCAGTTTTCACATCAAAACAAAGATATCAAAATCAAACTCACATCAACAACATGAAACAATTTGCTCATCTACTCAAGTTCCACAATCAAATCAGCGTGTAAAACAACTCAAGTTCCACAATCAAATCAACTTGTAAAACAACTCAAGTTTCACATTCATATAAGCTTGTAACACAACTCAAGTTCCACAAACCATATCAGCTTGTAAAACAACTTAAGCTCCACAGGTATATCTGTAGACGTATAAAAATGACCATATTCCTAAATGAATATTTTATGTTCATTTCTCTATTTAATTAAATCCAATTTAATTAAATTACCCGCATTCCTCTATTTAATTAAGTAAATTACTCAATTAAATTCACTATACCCATTTAATGAATAAATCATTTTATTCAATTAAATCCCCCCCTATCCACTTTTAATTAAATTCAAATTTAATTAAATAGTTATCCAAAATTGAATAAATCTAATTTATTTAATTTCCCCAAATTACAACCAAATTGAATTAAATTAACTTTATTTCAATTAAATCGTATTATCCTTCCATCCACTTGCATTCTCCTACATCTCCCACTTGCATTCTAAAACCTATTCCTAATTTCTTCTAGATCCTTCTAATCACTTCTAAATTAACCTAACCCATCTTCTAAACTTTGTCACATCCCTAAACAAAGGGAAGTCACTTCTCAAACCCTTAGAGTCTTTGATAACCATTAAAGGCTTCAAGTCTTCAACCACTTAATTTCCCAAAGGCTCCCAAACCATTAATGGTTAATTCAACCCTCTTACATGGTTAGAGAATTTCTCTAAACTCAACCTCCATGTAACCCAAGGGTCTCATCAAGCATTCATTGCTTTGAATATGGTTATCCCTTAATCAATTGCACAAGAGTTTATCCTTGGATTAACTCTTAATCCAATGGGTAATCTTAACTTAGGCTTGACCCTTACCCTCTAGATAACCATAAGGTCTTCTCAGGCATTTAATGCCTCCAACCCCTTCTCTCAACCCAACCCTATGTTGACATTTGTCACCATTTCATTGGTGCCAATTACAAACATGGATTCCCAACTTTCAAACTTAGCCCTTGATTAACTCTTTCAATCCTGGCCATCTGTTGTCTTATTTTTGCTATAAATAGAGCTCTCATTCCTCCATTTTGATTATCCAAGTTTGTAGTATCATACTTATGCTCAAATACTTTCAAGCTTTCATACCATTTTATGCTCATCATTTTAGCCTCTCTTTTAGATAGAAATTAATCTAAATATGCATGTTTAGAGTACTTTCTTTATCATTAGCTTAAATCATTAAACTAATATAGTATGTTAGGATAGTTTGTTTACTAATATTTTCATCTTATAATTAGTTATTGCATTTCTAGAATCATGCATAGCTTAGAAGGCATCTCATATCAAAATCAACAAAAGCATCCCTCATTCTTGCATTTGCCATCCCTAAACCATTTTGCTTAGTGATCTGAGAGCAAAAACGCTGGTTTGAGGGACCGTGTAAGATAGGGAACCATGGGACCCACCTTGGGAAGCTGAGTGATATTTCATTACTCCATAGCTTGCACCAAGAAGTCCTATGAGTGTGTGAGCAAGGCTCCATAGAGCTCCATTTTTCACATATTGAGTTCTATCGACCCGCTTTTCCTGCATACAATATCAACTTGATACAATGCAAATCAAATCAAGTTCATATCAAAAACATCCCTATCAAAAACCACATGATATAAAATCAATATCAAATTGAAACATTTCAAATCAAATCAAGTTATATCAGAACTCATATTGGAAAACTTATCAAAACAACGATAGCAGGCACACAGACTAACACTTCGCTCACATCCCGACAAAACTAGCAAAAACTTACCTATCTTTCTTCACACAAAATCCTGCTTTACCCAAATTTTTCCCTCATGTGCTACACAATCTTGTCTACGTGCTAAACTGCTGGTTATGCGCTACCTTGTCCTCTCAACGCGCTACACCATTCACCCTATGCGCTACGCTAACCTACCGCTGTGCGATCCTAATCTTCTTGGATGCTACCCTATTTTATTAAACCCTACATGCTACGAAACCTATCATATGCACTACGATTCGACCCCAACATGCTAAATCGTTAAATCCATGTGACAAAATTGAAAACATTATAAAAAATGATAAAATAAAAATCCAAGGGGTCAAAAAGGATGACTTACCAGTGGTCCATACGCGATGGGTCTCCGATACCTCTGAATTTGCTCGAATCGATGTGAAGCATAAGGAACCGACATGTTGACTTTTATCCAAGTGTCACTTTCTCTAAAGTCAACAAGAAAAAATGAGATAAAAAGAAATCCCTTTTTCCCTTTTATAAGGTAAATCAAAATTAGGGTTACGTGGAGGAATGCGTAAATTGCTCATGGTGTCTCATACAACCCTACCAAACACCATTAATGGGAGATGAATCAAATAATCGCATTCAACATAGCCAAAAATTTTACAATGCAATGAAATTTATCAAATTTAGTCAAAACATATCAAATATTCAAAAATTTTTATTCATCTCCCGAGGGGGCATTATCAACATCGGTTATCAAATCTGGGGCATGGCATGAAAATCTCAAAACGACAAAAAAAACTGATCATAATCAAATCATGATGACACATCATTTTCTTTGAATCAACATGTGCACAAACGTCACTTCAAAGAGGGGCAAAATGTAGATGTATAAAAATGACCATATTCCGAAATGAATATTCAATGTTCATTTTATTCTCATTCCTCTATTTAGTTAAATCTAATTTAATTAAATCACCCACATTCTTCTATTTAATTAAATAAATTATTCAATTTATTTAGTTAAATTCACTTAAGCCCTTTACATCATTTAATTGAATAAATCATTTTATTTAATTAAATCCCTTCTCCCTACCTTTTAATTAAATTTACATTTAATTAAATAATTTCTCAATTTGCAACCAAATTGAAATAAAGCAATTTATTTTGATTAATCCTATTATCCCTCGTCCACTTGCATTTTCCTACATCTCCCACTTGCATCCTAACCCTATTCCTAATTTCTTCTAGAATCCATCTAATCCTAATCAATTAACCTAAATCCATCCATTATCCCTTTTCCCTAAATTTGAGGTCACTTCTCAAATTTGGAGTAAAGTCTTCAAAAGGCATTAAAGCCTTTATGCCTTCAACAAGCTAACTTGTTGAATACCCCCAAATTTGGAAGGACTCTTACAAATTTGTCCCCAAATTATTCAAACCATTAATGGTTAACTAACCCTTAGTGGCATGGTTAAAGACTTTTTGCCTAACTTAACCCTTATCTAACCCAGGGGTCTCATCAAGCATTCATTACTTTGACCATGGTTATACCTTTAACCTTTGCACAAGAGTTTATCCCTTGGGTAAAATCTTTATCCATTGGATAACTCTAACCTAACCTTAACCCTTACCTCCTAAGGTAACCATAAGGTATTCTCAAGCATTTAATGCTTCTTTCATCTCCTCTCAAGCAGTCTTATGTTGACAATTGTCACTGTAGCTAGGAATTCGGAAATCATCAAAGCATCTCAATGTTAATCATAGCTCAATCACAAAAGCTCAAATGCAATGATCAATCCTAATTACATCCAATAGAGACATGAAAGCAAAACATTCAAGATTTAAAAACTAAGCAAACCAAATGCAGATCTGAATATCTCCTTGATGCGGCTCCATTGTCCTTCTTTCTCCTTCAAATAGCTTTGTTGTGGATCTCACCTACTAATGCATTCAAATAGCTTTGTTGTGGATCTCACCTACTAATGCATGATCATGATATGAAAGCAAGTAGACAAGATAGTAGCGCAAGAATACTCGAAGCGTGATTGATTCGACAAAGTGATTAGATCGATAATGTGATTAGGGATCAGGGTTGAAGAAATTCATCCAATTTATAGACAAATTGGAGAGATGATCAAATTAGCATGAAGAGATTCAAATGGAAATTGCAAATCAAGAATGTCAATTATGACAAATTTGCACTTTCTATGCAAAATTGATTGATTGATAATTTATGACAAAATTATGACAAATTTCTATGTCAAAATTGATTGATTGTCAATTATGACAAATTATGACAAATTGAAATGTCATTCCCATGAAATTAGGAGAAAAATAGGAGGAAATTGAATTAGAAATTAGAAAAAATTAGAAAATAAGGAAATTAAGAATTTAGTGAATTAATTAATAATTTTTCATTTATTAATTAATTCACAAAGAGGGAATTTAGAAATTGATGAAAAACTAGGAATTTAGGAGAAATTAGGTAAATTAATTAATAATTTGTCATTTATTAATAAATTCACAAAAAGAGGAATAATTAGTTAGCCAATTAAATTAAACATTTAATTGTGACACGAAGACCTAGGATAAATAAATAAATTATTTAACCTAGAGAGAGAAATGACAAACAGGGTTAAATGAATAAAATCATGAAACCCTAAAAGATGAATTAGAAAATGCAAGGATGACAATTAGGTCTTGATGTAAGATTGATATCGATTCGATTTGATCATGATTTTGACTTGATAAAAGACTGATGCTGGTAAATGATGTGATTGATAAATGCACCAATTGACGAGGAACAATGACTAATTGATCCAAATTGACACAATTGAGAAAGATGATGTGTAAAGCGGAAAAATCGCGATCGAACCCTAGTTGCTCTCCCCTCTTCCGACTCCGAGGAGAGAGAAGGGAGGTTCACTAGGATTCGATGGTTTTTCACTTAGGGGAGAGACTTTACATTCAAAAGAGGGGTTGAAACTCATAAGATCCAATCCCACACAATGTAAGATTGGATGCTAAATGAATTTCAAGGGTTAGGAAAGCAAGGCTACCCTCTTTTGTAAAGAATGTTGTTAAGGAAATTAAGCTAGGAGTGCATAGAAAGTCATAAAGATTCGCTTATAAACTGAGTTCGGGTTATAGGATGAAGCTGCGGACCTGGAATTAGCAGTAAAATGTCGACACGGCGCTGTCTTGCAAATTTGAGCAAAAGTTGTCGGGACGATGGCGCCCGACGCCATGGTCCTCCGAAAAATCCGCGAAACGAAGGGGGATCTGTTCGTCTCTGCACAAGGATTCCAGATCTTCAATTTCAGCCGCGTACCTGCAACCTACACACAGAAAAGCGAAGACGATTGGGGGGTTAGGGATTAGGGGTTTGCCTTTAGGTCAAACCCCGGTTTTGGAATTAACCAAGAAATGAGCAAGATTTGTAAATGTAAATGACTGTAAAACAAGTACTAATACCTTGTTCTAAGGATGTTTGTATCCTTATGTGTGAAGGTTTAGATGTTGTATGTTGTATGTTGTAGTAGTATGTTGTATGTAGCATGTAGTATGTGATCTCCTCTTCAATGGTTGAATCCTTGTCTTGAATGCAACACTTAGCCTTGAATGGAGACTTAGAAGGAATGCTTGAATGCTTGAATGCTTGAGTATAGTTTCCACGCCTTTTTCATCATGTATTTGTCATATCCAAATGAGAGAGAAAAATGTAGTTTATATACTTGTCATTTAGGGCTGATAGACTGATTTTCCCGACCTTAGGCCGACCAAGAAAGTTAATTTCCAATTTGCAAACAAAAAGACCCGAGACCCCTTAGGAGACCGAGCCCAAAATAGGACCCAGGGACCAGGGTGCTGGGCACCATGGTCCTGGGGACCAGGGCACTGGGTGCCCTGGTCCTGAAGGACCAGGGCGCTGGGTGCTCTGGTCCCATCTCCCGAGATAGCAGGGTGCAAGGAGGTTCAGGCCAGGGTGCATGAAAAATGCAGTTTTTAGTGTCGTGAGCAAGTTTCAGGGTCTCCATTCAGGTTGCGTGTTGCGTCGCCATCGTGAAGACCAAAATGTAGTCGAAATTGCAAGTGTTGCAATTTTAGGACGCTACATTTAGCCCCCACTTTAGCGGGAGTATGTATGCTCATACTTCCGGTAAAGTACAAGGAAACAACATTGAAAGACTTTCACCACGTCAAGGAGGCAAGATACACCAAGCGCCCAGTGGACTAAGGATTTTACGACTTCGATTGACAAAGTAAAGGGGAAGATCGCGAGGAAGAACCATGACTGTCAGTAGTAAGGCTCCCTCACTATGAGTCATGCAAGAAAGATATCAAAAATTTTCAAGTATCTTGAAAAGATATGAACGGGATGTATGCCCCCCTACGTTAAAGCGATCGCACATGCCTCACCGGGGGTGATTGTTTTAACGTAGTGATACACATAAGAAATGAGAAAGGAAAGGAGCATGTTATCGCAAGGATTTAGCCCCCAAGTGTGAGATAAACCCAAGGATAATAGACACAAAACACAAAGCACAAGGTGACTTTGTTTTCCTCGGGGTCAGTATGCTGTATGATAAGTCATGTATATATATCATATGTATGTATGCATAATTGTTCTTCATTCCCCAATCAAGGAAGGTCACCTAGAAGAAGGGAACACATGTGTCTTTTGAGTCAACATGAGAGAGATCGAGAGATCTCAATACTTTGCATCGTCCTCAAGTAGACAACACCAAGGACAACAAATAGAAGAATGAAAATAACATATAGAAGAAGTAACAAAAGAGAGGAGGAGAGAATCTGCTATGCTAATGTAACTAGTCTAGCATGTCATCTACCCCCCGATCTTGCTGATCAATGTTTCAGGAAGGCAGGGAACACGCCAGAGGAGGAACATCCAACACAGCAGATGGAGCTATCACAAGATCCAAACAAGGGCTATGTTCATGTTCCAAGCCACATTGTTTTTGTCTAGGAGCTAGGATAAGTGCTTTAGAAAATTCATTAGATAAATGGTTATCGACATCAACAAGTTCATATTCACTATCAGAAGCAAGAGGAGTAACATTTTCATCATGAATAACATTTTCATCCATATCATCATCAAGATTTATAAAAATAGGATCTTTAACTCCCACCGGATCAAGACCATCATGCATCTTATGTTTAGGAGATTTAGGCTCAATTTCCGGCTGAGGAGAAAATGGAATAATGCTTGTTGAAGGTGTTTTTGGAGATTGTAAAGTTTGAGAAGCAACTGTTTGAGCCCTAAGATGACACTTTCGTCGGCGTTCACGTGCAGAATGATTTCGTCTAGTCTTAGTAGGAAGTGGAGAAGACTAAGGAGGAGGAATGTTCTCATCCTTAGCACTTGGGTGTTTAGGTTGTGGTCTCTTAGGCTGGATAATAGGAGAAGAAGAAGGTCTCTTCTCTCTATAAAAAGAAGGAGGAGGAACTGCTCCATACAAAGGAGGAATTTTTGGTTTAGGGAGAAGACCAAGTCCATCATGATGAGGAGGTATAGGTCTACTCTTAGGAAGTTTATTAGGTATAGACATAGTCACATCCATAGGGATGGGTTGAGAATCTTCTTGAGGAAAGACATTAGTTTTATCTTTCAAAGGAAGAACTTCCTTCTCAAGAATGATAGGAATATCAAGTTTAGGTGCTCTAGGTTCACTTAGAGATAGGATCATATCTGTTTTCCACTTTTGATAAGATTTGAAAAGATGATCACTTCGCGGAGGAAGAGATTGGAATTGTTTAGGCCAAAAGTAATCAAGAGGAACACTAGAGGTTCTTTCAGCTGGTTTAAAGAGACTATGATTGATAGTAACAACTTCACCATTATGGGGAAATTTCAAACACTTATGAATAGGAGAAGCAATAGCTTTCATGGAAGATAGCCAAGGATAGCCAAGCTTCACACGAAATTGTTCGGAAGATGGAATAATAGCAAAGTTCACATCAAGAGATTTGTTATGGACCTCAATAGGCAATGTAATAGAACCAATTGCAGGAGAAGAAAATGCATCAAATAATTTCACAATCACATCTGTTTTGTCATATATCACTTGATTCAATTGCAAAGTAAAAAGAAATTCTTCAGTAATAACATTAACCATGCACGAAGGATCAATAAGCACTCCACGGCAAGGTGTATTCTTAACTTTTGCAACTATGTATAAAGGACCATCAGGTGCCCTAATGGTTTCGCTAGAATCAAATGTGATGGAAGGTTCTTTAGGGATTTCTTGCTGCTCTACAAAGTTAATCACATTCGGAGTCATAGACACAAGACCATCAGATGAGAGAGAGGAATCATTAGCCTCAATTGCATTAGAGGTATGAGAAGGCAATGGATCAGTGAAAATCTGAAGATTTTGGTTAGGAGGAGCTACAGATGTGTTGCCTTTATCATTCACTCCAGAAACAGAGATAGTATTGTTATCAATCAAATCTTGAATTTTACCCTTTAAAGAAAAACATTTTTCAGTATCATGCCTAGGCTGACGATGAAATTGACAAAAAGCTTTGTTATCAAAATAAGGTGAAGTAATCTTTGCAGGATCAATTTGTCTTATAGGAGGAAGAGTAAGCACATTTTGTTCCAATAACTTATTCATAATACTATGCAATGATTCATTCAAAGGAGTATACTTTCTTTCTTTCTTGAAAAATTTAGAAATAGGAGGCACACCTGATGCTGCATTCACATTGTTGTTGATGATGTTTTCATTGAATTTGATGGAATCTCTGTTCGGTTTAAACTTCCCAAATGGTTGTTGACTGCTATCACCCTTATCACTCGGAGCCATAGGATGTGATTGTTCCATTTGACTCACAGTCAGTTGATAATTGTGAAGAGTGGCGCACAACTGTTGGAAAGAAGTAAACTCAGAATACAGAAGTTTGTCTCGAATATCTTTTTGTAAATTAGAAATAAAGATTCTTTGAATATCATTGTCAGGTACTGGAAAAGAAATTTGAGCATACAAATGCTTATATCTACCAATGAAATCAGTCACTTTTTCTTTAACACCTTGTTTACAATGCATTAAATCAATCAAAGTAACTTTAGGACTTATATTGTTTTGAAATTGTTGAATGAAAGCATTTGCAAGTTGTTCGAAAGAAATAATAGAATAAGAAGGCAACGAGCAATACCATTGTAGGGCTTTGTCTCTTAATGTTCTAGTGAATAGTTTTGCAAGCAACCTTTGGTCATAAGCAAAATCAGTACAAATTGTTTGAAAAGTCTTAACATGTGTTAGAGGATCTCCTTTACCATTATAAAGTTCCAAATGCGGGATTTCAACATGTTTAGGAGGGATAGCTCGAACAATGTCAAGAGAAAGTGGGCTCGCAACATCAAATGTGGGCACACTAAACTTAGATTGATTCATAGAGGCAATTTGTTGCTGTAAAGAAGAGACAGTTTGTGCAAGATTGTTAATGGTCGCTTCAGTCGAAGAGTTCATATTGGACGTGTTAGATTGAGATGGAGGTGTTATGTTATTGAAAGAAGGTAGAGAGTAAGGTGGTGGGAATCTATGATAATTAGTCATAGGAGATGATTGGAGAGGAGGAACATTACAAGGAGGAATGGAATGGTTAAATGAATTGCCCCCTTGCGTCATGTTCATTTGTGGAGATGTAATAGGAACACTCATTGAAGGGACGAATGAAGAAATCGGATTGAATGAAGGAAGAGGGTTAATTGAAGAAGAAGGGTTGCCCCCATGACTAGTGATCACAGGGGGAATATCTTGTATAGAAGTAGCCATTATGTTTGATGTAAAGGTAGGTATACTAGCACTAGGAGTTGTCAAAGGAATAGAATGATTGACTTGAGTAGGAGGTTGTGTATAACCTAAGGTTTCGGCACAACTTTTCATAGGCATCACATTCGAATCCACAATGTGTGCAATACCATGCAAAATATCAATTCCATTCTTATCACTTTGAAGCATACGTTTTAGACCCTCAATTAAAGGAAGAGCTTGACTATCAGGGTATTCTTGAGACATCCATTGTCGAAAATCATCAAATTGGTTATCCAATTTTGAAAGTTGTTCTTCAGAAACCTCATGGAGAGCTTCTTCATCATTAGGAGGATTAGAGGAATTACCCATGTCCTCGTTAAAAAGGCTATTCAAATTAGGTTCCATCTCCTCAGTAGTTAAACCTCAGAAAGACCTAATTCTACGGCTTCGTCTAACGGGAATAGTGTAAGTAGGGCTTATTGTTGTAAAACTCATGCACTAGAGAAGGAGAGAAAATTTTGAATTTAGAGGTAGCAATTTTCAGTAAAATCAGCCAATCTTCTGGATTTAAGCTGTTAAATGCAATCACAACAGTCTCCCGAAATTTCAGAAAAAATGCCCGGGACCGTGGCGCCCGGAGTGCAACACGGTCCTTGCAACTTTTTTCGAAATTTGCAGGGATGAAAGGTATGATGATTTTAGAGCTAATCTGAAAAAATTGAGTGATTTTACGATCTGTAGATAGGCCAAATTAAAGTTGTAATCTCAAAATTGAACCCTACCAAGATTGTCGAAAAATGCAAAATTTGAATTTTGAAAAAGAGAGGGAAACTTGAAATTTTGAATTTTATGATTTTAGAGGGAATGTCAAGAGCAATGCAAATTTTGAATTTTGAAAATTGACTCAATTTCATGCAAAATTCAATTTTGAAAGCGGAAATCAAAGTTGTTGTAATTAAGCACTTAATTTCAAAAGTCACAAAATGCAAGAATTTGAATAAAGCACTGAAATTTTTAATGAATGTTAACGCACTTTTCAGATTTAGGACAGTAAGAACACAATTTTGACACAAAATTTCAGTTTCAATGATTTTTGAATGTTTAAAAGCCTTAATCCAAGCAATTACAAGACCAACTTTGACTGTAATTTTGAAGGTGTTAAAATTGATAAAATCAGCCAAAATTCTGGATTTTAGCAGGAAAATACAGTAAGATCTCGCTCCCGAAATTTCGGAAAAAATGTCGGGGACGATGGCGCTCGGCGCCTCGGTCCTCGCAACTTTTTTCCAAATTTTCAGGGATGAAAGATATTGTGATTTTATTGCGGAATCCAAAGTTACAGCTGATTTGGAGATGTTTTGATTAGTGAAATTGTCGGACAAAGATTGAATCAAGAGGGTTTCAAAAATTAGGGTTTTGACACTTAACCACTTAATTTTAAGAATTAAAGCACAAATATGAATTGAAAATTTGTAATAGAAGGGCAGATCTGAAACAGGCATTAACATTTAGACATTTCACAGGTTCAATTACCAAAAAGAAAATTTAGGGTTTTTATGCAATCACCTCTAAAATTTTGCAAAAGATCAAACATGGAAATGTAATCAATTTTTTTTTTTAGATCTAAGCATGAAAAATTAGAAAGGATGTTCACATCAGGTTCACCAAAATGTAAAGTGGAAAAATCGCGATCGAACCCTAGTTGCTCTCCCCTCTTCCGACTCCGAGGAGAGAGAAGGGAGGTTCGCTAGGATTCGATGGTTTTTCACTTAGGGGAGAGACTTTACATTCAAAAGAGGGGTTGAAACTCATAAGATCCAATCCCACACAATGTAAGATTGGATGCTAAATGAATTTCAAGGGTTAGGAAAGCAAGGCTACCCTCTTTTGTAAAGAATGTTGTTAAGGAAATTAAGCTAGGAGTGCATAGAAAGTCATAAAGATTCGCTTATAAACTGAGTTCGGGTTATAGGATGAAGCTGCGGACCTGGAATTAGCAGTAAAATGTCGACACAGTGCTGTCCTGCAAATTTGAGCAAAAGTTGTCAGGACGATGGCGCCCGGCGCCACGGTCCTCCGAAAAATCCGCGAAATGAAGGGGGATCTGTTCGTCTCTGCACAAGGATTCTAGATCTTCAATTTCAGCCGTGTACCTGCAACCTACACACAGAAAAGTGAAGATGATTGGGGGGTTAGGGATGAGGGGTTTGCCTTTAGGTCAAACCCCGATTTTGGAATTAACCAAGAAATGAGCAAGAGCTGTAAATGTAAATGACTGTAAAACAAGTACTAATACCTTGTTCTAAGGATGTTTGTATCCTTATGTGCGAAGGTTTAGATGTTGTATGTTGTATGTTGTAGTAGTATGTTGTATGTAGCATGTAGTATGTGATCTCCTCTTCAATGGTTGAATCCTTGTCTTGAATGCAACACTTAGCCTTGAATGGAGACTTAGAAGGAATGCTTGAATGCTTGAATGCTTGAGTATAGTTTCCACGCCTTTTTCATCATGTATTTGTCATATCCAAATGAGAGAGAAAAATGTAGTTTATATACTTGTCATTTAGGGCTGATAGACTGATTTTCCCGACCTTAGGCCGACCAGGAAAGTTAATTTCCAATTTGCAAACAAAAAGACCCGAGACCCCTTAGGAGACCGGGCCCAAAATAGGACCCAGGGACCAGGGCACTGGGCGCCCTGGTCCTGAAGGACCAGGGCACTGGGCGCTCTGGTCCCACCTCCCAGGACAGTAGGGTGCAAGGAGGTTCAGGCCAGGGTGCTTGAAAAATGCAGTTTTCAGTGTCGTGAGCAAGTTTCAGGGTCTCCATTCAGGTTGCATGTTGTGTCGCCATCGTGAAGACCAAAATGCAGTCGAAATTGCAAGTGTCGCAATTTTAGGACGCTACACGATGATTGATGACAAATTAATCGCAAAAATGACAAGATTGACAAGAAGACAAGGATCAATGACAAAATAGATCACAAGACGACAAGATTGATGATAGATTGATCAAAAGACAAGAATCAATGACAAATCGATCTCATGATGACAATATTGATAAGAGGACAAAACCCTAATTAGGATTGACGATGTCCAAAATGATGACAAATGAATACACACATAGATGCAACAGGATAAGATTTACCAAAATCATGACAAATATTGTTATCGACAAGACCAAATTCGGAAGTGAGATAAATGAAGAACACAGAAGAAAGAATCGATGCTCGCAAATGATAAAGACCAAGTGCGTGACATAGGAGAAATGTTAATGCGACGCAAAAACCTTAAAATAAGGCAATGCGCAAATGTTAAAGTATGATTCCGCAAGCGTTGACCATTTTTAGGTGTCTACAGTCACCATTTCATTGGTGAAAAATGTAAACATGGATTGATAACTTTCAATCCCGACCCTTGATTAACTCCTTCAATCTTGACCATCCATTGCCCCATTTTCACTATAGATAGAGCTCTCATTCCTCCATTTTAAGGATCCATGCAAGCTTTTAGTATCTCATTTATGCTCAAATTTATCAATACATCTAGCTTCTCTTTATAATAGGAATTAATCTAATAAGCATTTTAGAGTATTTCCTTTATCATTAACTAGTATATCATGTTAGGATAGTATTTCTACTAACCTTTTCATCTTATAATCTAGTTTACTTCATTTGTAGAATCATGCATAGATAGGATGCAATTCATGGTAAAATTAATCTAAATCATCCCCTGTTCTTGCATTCATCATCCCTAAGCCATTTTTCTCAGTTATCTAAGAGCAAGGGCATTGGCTTGAGGGACCTTGTGAGATAGAGAACCATGGAACCTACCTTGGGAAGTTGAGTCATTCTTCATGACTCCATAACTTGCACCAAGAAGTCCTATGGGTGTGTGGACAAGTCTCTTTGAATGCATTTTTCACATTTTAAGTTTCATTGGCCCGCTTTTCCTGCACACAGAAACTTATCATAATTTTTGAAGACGGGGTTCACACTCATTGATGGTCATTTTGCAATTCACCTTGAGTCTACATGAGCTACAAAAGCTTGTGATAAGTATGGATGATTGTCTCCTTCCAATATTTATTCCTTTCATATTTTAGGTGCCTACACACTGTGTTGTTGTTAAGTATTTATGTAGTCTTAAGACATCTCATGACTCCATTACATGTCTACACTTGGTTTTATAAACACAACTCTATCAAAACAAAAACAATATCACTAGTAAAACTATGACTATGACAATTAATACCCTTAGGACAGTCATAGAAATTTAATCTATTTTATTTGGTTTTTATCCACAAACCCTTCTGAAGGTTGAATAGGTCCCCCTCACCCCTCTCTTTGTCATCAACCACTTCAAAATACCAATCGCTTGGTCTTCCCACCAAATTCTTCACTCTTACTATCTTTTACTATCTGATACATAGAGATATAAGATTGTCCTCATGTCCAAACATGTACCAAATCTAATTTGGAGCCCTGGACACAACATAATATGATACATAGCATGAACACATGTCTTCCCACACTTTTGGGTGAATTTAAATGCATGGGAGCCCAAATTATACATTATTTACTCCTCTGGGTAAACTTACTTCTCTACCACTTCCCATCAAATTATGATGATTTTCATAATGAAAAATGAAGAGAATCAGACTGAAACGTCGAAAAATACACAGAAAGCCCCAATTTCATTAAGCAAAACTCTTGGATGGTATGCCAAAAGCCTATTTGTTCCCATCCAAGTGGGTTACAACCTCAAACTAGCATAAACTAACTTTCCAGCCATATTTTTAAAAAGTTACTACAAGAAATGCAAAAGTTGTCATGGCAAAATGACATTTTTCCCAATGGACCTCAAACTTTCACAATTAGGTCCCAATACATGAATATTTGAATGGTATGGCAGCTTCCAAAGAGGGTAAAGCTTGCACACAAATTGAACTGACATAAATATTACAATAAAATATTTATTCAAAAATGCAATTAACAATCTCCATGCACACCAATCATCTTCACATTTAATGTCTCTCCCTAGTGTTTCAATTTTTTAGATAGTTATTGATTTGATCAAGCACATGTCAATTATATTTATGGTAGAGTTTCAAAACCCTTTACACTTTGATGGATTTCATACCCTACTCTATGTCTCAACCTTGCATCTTTTCTATTCTTGTTTCTTGCATAGCCTGTCTCTATATTGTGCCACACACCATCTTTGTAGCCTTCCAAAGTAGTGTTATTTTTATTCATTGCCCCATTTACTAAACTCTATAAACTGCAATCTTGTATTTATTTTTAATTGATGCTTTCCTACATTGTTTGATCTGCCATATTGTTATAAATATCCTCTCTATTATACTTTGATGGATGTCGCATCCTATTACAAACCTCATATTTTGGCACTAGCAGAAAGGATATTAGCAAATGTTGTGGAATATGGCTTTTACATCTACCAATTGTCATTCCATCTTCTGCATATGGCTTTTACATGTAGAAGAAATAAATTTGATAAATAGGCCATATGGTGGATGATAAGTGGAGGATGTAAGTATGTAAGTACTAAAGGTGTGGAACTAGTGGCTTTGGTACATGAAAGTGACTAGAGATTGTGGAAGAAGGAATGGTGGAAGTTGGATCTATGGTAGAGGTGGTATTAGATGTTATTTATGCATTAAAATGTTAAGCTAATACTCATAAAATAGCTAGGAATCCAACTTAAGGCCTTCTATTTGTTAATAAATTTCTCTACTATTGAGCTACTACTCCCTTTGTTACCATTCCATTGTTGGCTTGAGTGTAGATTATTTTCAACACCCATTATAAGACACATTATAGGTTCTTGGGGCTCCTAACCTAACCTAGCTTTGATAAAATTTTGAGCTACTACTCATGGAATAGTTAGGTTACCAAGCTATGACCTTCTATTTGTTGTTAGAATGCAATCTATGACTAAGTATTAGAGGATCTTACTAACTTGGGTATCATGGTTTTATGTGTCTCTAACATGACTCCTAGTAACTATATAAGGATCTTACTAGTCCTAGATCTATGCCTTGTCTTTTTGATATGGTTCCTAGTGAGAATATATGAATCTTACTAGTTCTAAATGTCATAACTTTGTGTTTTGCAAGCTGCATGTGTGTTACCAATGTTACTCATATTACTCATTGTGTACTTCCCTTTTATCTCAATATTGTAGATTGACAATATCATAAGTCTTGGGAGATACCACCTTTCTAAACTTGTAGTCATATTGACTCTTCAATATCTTGGTGAAAGAATATTTGGTTTCTCCATATTTTCCCAAGAGTGCATGAGCATAATTTCATACTCTTGCTAACAGGGGGCTAAATATTGCATCATAAGTTATATCTCTTTATAAATATACACTAGGTTTGGACTCACTTTAGTGGTTGTGCCTTATTTATGCCTAATTGTACTTTATTTATGCCTAATTGTACTTAGGTTTGAGAATGTTTCCATAAATTTGGTTCTTTCCCTTACTCATGGAAATTGGACCTCAAATTTGAAATATGAATATTGGATTCACAAATAGTAGGAATTTCCTCTCCAAATTTGGACTTTTACAAAAGTTCATTTTAAAAAGGTGAAAGTTGCATATAGATACAAGTCTATTTCTCATTTCAAACCCCTATCAACTCCAACCCACATCTACCAATTTTTCAATCAAGCCATTCAAATCAATTGAGCATAGATCTATAATCAAGGAACAAGACATTCAAAGATACAACTTTGTTACATCAATTATGATCAACTACCTTATGTTTTCCATGATGAAAACATAAACTAACATGTTCTAGAAACATTAAGGCTTGTGTGGAACTTCATGCCAAGCATTTCAAAATTGAGGTATATTTGTCAATTTTTTTATTTACATTTATGTTTGGAACATATTAACACAAACTCTAATATTATGAAGCTTCCTCTGCTAGATACCTCCCTAGAATTGGTTCAAGATAACTCTCACACACATTTGTAAATGTGCAAGGAAACACAATAGACAAAAAAATTAGTAGAAAAGGAAGATTGTTTTCTAGCTAAATACATTAACATAAACACATGAAAAATTTAAGTAACTATCTGGAACTACCTCACGAGGGGTTGTGGTTGATAACTAAAAAAATGGTTTGACAATGGCCTCTCCTACTCTATCTTCTAATGAGAACTGGAAACTCATCAATGCTACCCACGAAAGGTTGATCCTTTAAACGGTTAGCTCGTTCTTCATTGTGTATACGTCCTAGTACCATGGTAGGGGCAAGTTGGGAGAGAGAGAAAAGATAAAGAGAGGTCGGTTGTCCTCTGGGCCATATAGAATTCATGGTGGTGAAAGGGGAAGACTAAACATCAAAAACTAAGGCATGGGGAAACATTAAAAGGCTTTTGATGATGTTGACCTAGGAACGACAAAGCACATGTAGTTGTGAAATGCAGTGGATAGCTCAAGCAATTGGTGGGACACAAACATTTCCTCATATATGTAAATCAATGAATGAAGGTGAAGATTCTACCCAAGAAATTCCTCATATTATGCAAATCCAAAATTCCTCATGCAAATATTATGCAAATCCGAAGATTCAATGAATGAAGGTGAAGATTTAGTAATTCCTCATATTATGCAAATCCAAAATGAAGGTGAAGATTCTACCTCAAATGGTGAGTGTGTCATTTGATCTTTCCAGGAGTTGAGGTCGATGCATAATCCTGCATGGGATTGAATGCACAAACGACTTGCCCTCTTTTTTTTTTTGTAAGTAATGCCCGTTGTCGTCGAAATTTTGACAAATGCAGGCATTTAAAAAATAAAAAATAAAAATTCATTGCTAATGCCTTCTCCGTCGAAACCAAATGTGAAATTACCGTCAGAATTCCGGTGAATTCGGGCATTTAGAAAATAAAAATAAAAATTGGTCACAATATACCTTCTTCGTCGAAAACCTTGGTCATAATTCTAAACCAAATGTATTAGTGATTGGAATGGTGGCTCAATGAGGTTTGGAGACAACTCATCCATCAAGATAAAGGGAAAAGGTACTCTGAATATTGATGGCAAATTGAAAGCACATGATCTATATTATGTGGAAGGCTTGAAGTATAATTTGTTGAGTGTGAGTCAGATGTGTGACAAAGGTTATCAATTCACCTTTGACTCTACTGATTGCTAGATAAAGAAGGAGATTATCGGTCATATTTTAGTTGCAAATAAGAGGACTGATGGAAATGTATACAATCTGAAAGAATGTTTTGAATCCCAATGCATGCTGGGACAAGTGGATGAAAGCTAGTTGTGGCACAAAAGATTAGGCCACATAAATTTTAATAACCTAGTCAAGGTGAGCAAGAATGGTTATGTCACACATATACTAGAGATCATCAAACCGGTCAGCACATTTTGTGATAAATGTGTTAAAGGAAAGAAAACTAAGGTGACCTTTTAGACTAAAGAACATAATACATCAAGGCCCTTAGAATTGGTGCACACGGACCTATGTGGTCCAACAAGGACAAGAGCTCTTGTTGGTGAGAGATACTTTATGCTTTTCATTGACGACTACTCAAGAATGATATGGGTGACCTTCCTCCATGATAAGTCACAAGATTATGAGAGATTCGAGATCTTCTAGAAGATGGTAGAGAAGGAAACTGGTTGTAAGCTAAAATGCCTAAGATCAGACCAGGGTGGAGAGTTTACATCCAATGAGTTTGAGGAATATTGTGAGAGACATGGAATCAAAAGGCAGTACTCAGCTCCAAGGACACCACAACAAAATGGAGTGGTAGAAAGGACAAATGGGACATTCAAGGAGATGGATTGGACCATGTTGAATGAGGCAAATATACTAGATATCTATTGGAAGGAAGCAGTTCATACTGCAATGTACACTCTAAACCAGGTGTGGTTGAGAACAAATAGCAATATGACACCCTATGAATTGTGGTATGACCGAAAACCATTAGTCAAATACATCAAATTATTTGAATTAAATGCTTTATCAAGAGAGATATGGATGGATTAGGTGGTTTTGATTCCAAGAGTGATGAAGGAATCTTCCTTGGATACTCAACTCACAACAAGGCCTATAAATGCTATAATAAGAGACTGAGAAGAGTCATTGAAAGTGTGAATGTTAGAGTTGGTGAATATCTACACAAAGAAAGACAACCACAAGACTACTGGTATGATGATACCGATGATGAAGGAAATGAAGTTCAGACTGACAATGAACTAGAAGATGAAACTGGTAAGTCCCCCAACCGGTATGTGTAGAAGAATCACCCAGAAGAGTATATCATAGGCAACAAATATGATGGTGTGAAGATAAGGAGAAGAATAGCCTGAAACAATGAGCAAGTAAAATTCTGCCTCATGACATAAATGGAAGCTAAAACCTTCAATGAGACAAGAAAGGATGAGAAGTGGGTGGTTGCCATGGAAGAAGAGGTGTAGCAGATTGAGAAGAACAAGACTTGGGAACTGGTCCCTAGACTGGCAGACAAAAACATCATTGGCACCAAATGGGTCTACCAAAACAAGATGAATAAAGAAGGTAGAATTGTTAGGTATATAGCTAGACTTGTGTGTAAGGGTTACTCACAAGTAGAGGGCATTGATTTTGAAGAAACATTTGTACCGGTAGCTAGACTAGAAGCCATTAGGATGTTTCTAGCCTTTTTAGCTTACAAAGGGTATAAAGTGTATAAAATGGATGTAAAATCTACCTTCCTCAATGGAAATTTGGAAGAAGTGTTTATGTTACATGATGATGAAACCTTTGTGTGTCGGTTGAAGAATGCCTTGTTGGGTTGAAGCAGGCTCCTATGGCTTGGTATTCAAGACTAGATAAGTATCTAAAGGAGCAAGGATTCAAAAAGGGGAGTGTTGACAACAATATATACATCAAAGCAGATGGGAACCACATCATTTTTGGAGGCAACACGGACAATCTTTGCAGAGATTTTGTTGATCAGATGCAGTCAGAGTTTGAGATGTCAATGCTTGGAGAGTTGACATACTTTCATGGTTTGTAGATATCATAGCTAGATAAGGGAATCTTCATCTCACAAACCAAGTATGCAAAGGACATGCTAAAGAAGTTTCAAATGAAGGACTACAAACTTATAAGTACCCCCATGGTGACCGGATGCAAATTAAGCAAGAATGATGAGTCACCGATAGTGCATCGGACCTTATATAGATCCATAATTGGCAATTTATTGTATCTAACTACCTCTAGACTGGAAATAGTGTAGGAAGTATGCATGGTGGCTAGATTTCAAGCAGCACCTAAGCAGTCACATATGAATGCAGTTAGGAGAATATTTAGATATTTACAAGGGACACTTAATCACATTCTATGGTACCCTAAGAAAGGGGAATTTATCTTGGAAGAATACATAGATTCTAATTGGGCAAGTTGCATTGATGACCGGAAGAGCACAACTAGTGGTGCAATCTTCCTAGGTAACCCGTAGGTTTCATGGAAAAGAAAGAAGAAGGATTAAATCTCCCTATCAATTGCTGAAGCAGAATACATTGATGCTGACACATGCTGCTCTCAGGTGCATTGGATGAAGCAGACTCTCAAGGACATATAGGTGGACATCTCTGAACCTATTCCCATATGGTGTGATAATTCTAGTGCCATCAACATATCCAAGAACCCGGTTATGCACTCAAGGATAGAACACAACCATCAAATATTAGTTTATCAAGAAGAAGGTTAAAGAATAGGAAGTAAAGACAAAATATGTCCCCACCAGTGAACAAGGCATATATCTTCACCAAACCATTACCAGTAAGCACTTTTGAGTACTGGAGACACAAGTTGGGAGTTGTGTCACCTGTCTCATGCACTTAAGTTTGTAAGGGGATATATGGTTCAAGGGGAGTTCATAGGAGTATCTATATCTCTTGAACCATATGTTGATCCCAGGGAAAGTTTAGGATTTTATGTATTAGTACCAGTTGTAATCACAAAGAGGAGATTTGAAAAAGGCAGAGTACCCATAGTCTAATCGGTAGAGTATGAACCAAAAGGGGAGAATGGACCAGTCATGACAGAATGCAGATTGTGTTAACGAGGGAGAATGAAATATATTGACCCTTTGTCGTTGTTGTCAAAGGGGGAAGAATATTTTAGCATTGAGACTTGCAAGTGTGTTGACATTAATTCCAAATGGGGAGATTGTTGGCATTAGGTTGACATTGATGTCAACCGGTATGGTATGGTCACCGATGAGTAAGTAGTGATGTCAATCGGTATGAAGGATGGAGTGTGTAAGTAAACATAAAAGGTATGTTATCGGCACACATGAAGTGCAACATCTACCGGTAAGAAGGATCACAGGCAAGCAAGCAAGTAAAAAAAACCATCAACAAGCAAGTAAAGAATAACAAAGGGATGTGAACATTGGTATACAAAGAGAAGTGTAATGCAACTAGCCAATGGACTTAGTGGATGGACTAATGTATTTGATGGCAGATCAAATTGATCCACCGATAGGTTAGTAGGTATGAAAGTCCACCAGTGAGGTTAGGTTATACCGCCAAGGTGAGTTGAGCCGGTAGTGTGTCTTGGTCGGTAAATGATGCCAAACCAATATAGCAATCTGAAGATGATACCAAACTGACATAGCAGACCAAACAGAGGTGTATGTTAACAAGGACGACAGGTGGACACCAGGTGGCAAGCATGCAGAGAACGGTGAAGTGCTCATCAACACGGTAGGTGATGAGTAGTTCGATATTAATGAAGAACCCCCAAATCACGGATCGATGGTAGAATATTGTGGCTTGAGGAAGACAAAGAGGCAAGATGATTGAGTTTCTCGTTGGTCGAAGGAAACAACTAAAGCATTAATGGCGATGTACAGAGAAAGGCCAAAAAACCTATTTCAGACGTCTAAAAAATAGAAACCGCGCATTGGAAGGTGAGGATATGGTGGTTCTGATTGATGTGATGAAGATCATCATTCCAGAAAAGAGGATCTGATTTGATTGGATGTATATTGAGTTGGTGGAAGAAATCCCTAGTGCACCACCATTTGAATATTGGTTTTGGTGGGAACCCTCAGATATAAACATGTGAACTTGAGACTAAAGAGGTTTGGATGCTAGATGTGAGTTGTGAGAGAAGAGAGAGCTTGAGCAAGAAGAGAGACTATTTGTTGAGAGATATTTCAGAGAAAGACAGAGTGACCAAGTGTGGTGTTAGAAGATAATACTGGTAAGAGGTATTTATTGGTAGTGATAGTGTAACCGGTGGCCTGCTATAGTTTAAACATGCAAGTGTATTGGCTAAGTTTGTACTCGTAGGAAGGCATCCGTGAGTGAGATAGTGCACGGTGAGGATTAGAAGAGGAGAATAAAGGCAACAAGTGACCAGTAAGTGATTAGAGAGAGTAATTTGATAACCAATAGTGGAAGAACTTGTGAAATAGAGGAGGTTGGTAACCGACAGACATAAGTTGATCAGGTGTTGTAAAACTCATTTGCAACAAGGTGTTATTATTGTATCAAGTTGTATTTATTTGTATTACACTGAGTTGGTACTTAGTTCAATGGTTGGTGCTCTTTGGGTTGGTGCCCTAAACCATTGTAATCCATTGTTTTATTGTGAGGTTGGATTGTAGAAGTAGACTATATCAATATTTCTCACTAAGGTTTTTCCTATATTGAGTTTTCCTCGTACATCTAGTGTTGTGAGTTGTGCATTTGTGTGTTTTCCTTTTTGATATCCCCTTATATCTTATTGGTTTGATTGATTAGCGCTTAAGTTGTTAACCGATACTCAAAGATTGTTTTAAAAGGTAAAGATTTCTTAGGAACCACTGATTCACCCTCCTCTCAGTGGTACATTGTGTTCAACAACATCAAATGTGGGCACATTATACTTGGATTGATTCATATAAGCTATTTATTGTTATAAGGAAGACACTGTTTGGGCTAGACTATTGATTGTAGCTTCGATAGAAGGATTGAAACTAGACATGTTTGATTAAGAGGGTGGAGTAATATTGTTGAATGAAGGAAGAGATTGAGAATAAGGAGGTGGGACACTATGATAAGTAGGTAATGGAGTTGGTTGGGTAATGCATAGAAAACTCGTGGGAGGAGTAAAGGAATTGTGATTGAAGGAGTTGCCCCCTTGACTAACATTTATATGTGGTGAATGTGATTGGGAAACAAGGGGAGCACTAATGATAGGAGAAATGAAAGAGAGGTATTTCTCCCATGACTAACATTTGGTATAACATTTTTTGTAGAGGTAGCCATGATGTTTGATGTGAAGGTAGGAATACTATTCATAGGAGTTGTTAAAGGAATGGAGTGATTAATTTGACTAGGAGGTTGTGTATAGCCTAGGTTTTCAACACAACTCTTCATAGGCATGATATTAGAATCAACAATATGAGCAATACCACGCGAGATATCAACACCATGTTATTAATTTGAATCATTCAATCAATGGGAGAGATTTACTTTCTGGGTATTCTTGACTCATCCAATCTTCACCAATTGATCAACAAATACCCTAGTTAGTGACTCCTCCTCATTGTGAGAATTATCAAGAGGATAAGCAAGAATATTTGTAGGATGGGAGGAACCACCAATATCCTCATTAGAAAAGCTAGCCAAATTAGGCTCCATTTCCTTAGTAATGAAACCTTGGGCAGCCTGAATTCTACAACTTCTTCTAATGGGGATAGTAGAGGTAGGACTAATAGTAGCAAAACTCGTGCACTAGGGAGAAAAATGAAATCTCCTAGGAATTTGAAATTTAAAATTAGGTTTTTGTTAAAATAACCTCTTAAATTAAATTTGAAATTATCTCGTAGAAGATAGAAATTTGAATTTAAAATTAGGGTTGAAAATGTCCTCTTAATTTAAAAAGTTTGAAAGGAGGTAAAATTAAAATTAAAATTAGGGTTTTCCAAATCTAACCTCTTAATTAAAATTTTGAGATTTTGAAATGTTGAATATGGAAGAAATCAATTTAATTTTAAAAATTAGGGTATATTTAGTTAACCACTTAATTTTAAAAATTAAATTAAAAATGGAAATGTGGAAATTCAGATTTTCTTTCAACCTTAAGGTGACCTAAAATCAATAAAATTTCACAAATCTATGCAATTGTGTAATAAAATCAGTCGAAACAAGCTCCCAAAATTTGAGCAGAAAAAGTCGGGACCAAATTGGTAGCGACTTGGTCCGAACACACAGTCTGACCAACTTTTTACCAAATTTTTAAGGAAGCAAGATATTGTGATTTAATGCTAATTCTAGAAGGATATGGGAATTGGAGATGTCAAGATATGCGAAAATAAGCCTTGAAGGTCAAATAGGACACACTTAGGATGTTTGATAAAATGATAAACTAAAAGTACAATAGAAAGGGCACACTTAAGGGCCAAATTTTATGATGTTTAGAACGACAACAAGAGGTTGTAGATTTAATTGAACCAATTAAATTCTTAAAGGAAAATTTGAAATTGCACAAGATTAATTTAATTTTAAAAATTAAGGTTTGTTGCATAAATCGCTTTATTTTAAAAGTTTAAATTTGAAAATTTGAACGTTGCAAAGAGAGAAAATGTTTTTTTCTTGAAATTGAAGCAAATACAAAATTCAAGATCTACACAATCTACAAGGTCAAATTTAAAATTAAAAAATTAGGGTTTTGGAATTTAACCACTTAATTTTTGAAAATTTTGAAAATTAAAAATGTAAATGAAAACTTGAATTGCAAAATTCAAGAGTTCTCAGATCTAAAACAATCAATCCAACTTAGACAAATGACAAGCTCAATTTTGAATCTAAAAATTAGGGTTTTTGTGAATTTAACCTCTAAATTTTTGAAAATTGCAAGGAAATTAAACTTGTAAAGGAAAATTTGAATTTTAAATTGCATGCACTTAAATCTAAAATCAAAAGTCATAATTAAGGGTGTAAGATGTCGGGTTCACCAAAATGTAAAGGTGAACACTAGCTATGAAAGTGATGTAACGATTAAGTGCATACGCTATATTTTTAAAAAATGATTGCAAAAATGAATTAATGAATTGCAAATGAACCAAATATGAAAATGAAAATCATAAGCATGCACAAGACACACCGGGTTCACCAAAATGTAGTGTGGAAAATTGGGAGCTTAGCGAATTCTCCATGTGGGAAGGGAAAATTCAG